>NW_026634656.1:4103-39791 GCF_024868665.1 Triplophysa rosa
ATAATTATGCAGTAACATTTTGCTGCAGTCAAACATTGATGGTTGAAAACTACAGTGCTTCAAATTTGTTTGACCCCACACCCGAATGTAAGCTTGCTGCCAGGCTGCCCTAAACTGACATTACATTACATTTAGCAGACGCTTTTATCCAAAGCGACTTACAAATGAGGTAAACAATGGAAGCAATTGGAACAACATAAGGACAACAAAAAGCATAAGTGCAATAAAACTTGTCTCATATAGCCTACCACAGTATACAAAGCTAAGTTTTTTTTTTTTGATAGAAAGAGTAGAAAAGAGATAGAAGTCAGAACTGATCGTCAGGTGTTGAGGAAGAGATGTGTTTTCAGCGATTCTTAAAGATGGCTACAGAATCTGCTGATTGTAGCAGCGCAGATCATTCCACAAATGGTGAACAGATCCAGAGAAGGTACGTGAGAGATGATTTTTTACCTTTTGGGATGGCACCACAAGACGTCGTTCTTTGCAGAGCGTACACTGTAAAAAATGTCAGTGGATTTAACGGTGAAAAAATGTAAAATTGCGAAGGTAAAAAACTGTAAATTATAATACATGAAATTACCATTTAATTAACAGTTAAATGCTGTTCACGTAAATACAAGAACACTTGATAGGTTTTACATGATTGCTTTGTAAATAAAATGTTATTATACCGTAAAAACTCCTTAAAACAACAGTGACGAACACAAATAGATTAAACAGAAAATCACCATGTTTTCTACAGATGTATGCTGTTAGAAGTATGTTTTTGTACAATCAACACAAACTCCAGTCTCTCCCTTAACATTAAATGATTACATTATTTAAATTGTAATTACTTCTTTAGATTCAGACTCCTCATTAATGTTTTAAAATGATCTTTAATGATCTTTATTAAATTCAACAATTAAAATGTAACTTTGATACTTTATGTTACACTGTTAACGATTTCCTTGTATTTTACAGTAAGTTACTGGCAGCACGGTTGCCAGCAAGTTACTGTATTTTTATTTACAGTGCTGTACTGTAATACATTTTACAGTACAAAAAATATTACTGTATAGCTACAAAACAGTACTTTACTGTATTTTTACAATATTTTGTAATTTGTCTATTTTTACTGTATTTGTATTATACTGTAATTTACTGTAATACCTATATTGACACATTATTACTATTTAATACTTTTTGGCAATAATTACTTTATTAGTTATTCATATTACAAAACTGCTATACTTGACATTATGAATCAAAAGGCAATCCAAGCAATGTTTGCATCAAACATATTTTTTATTGAATCATTTCATTGAAACAAAAAGCATTAAAATATTTTTTAAAAATTAAACATTTGAAACAGTATTGAAGTATTATGTATTATATTAATAAAAACTGAATAACGACTATGTATATATTACAACATTTAAGTGACTAGAAATTTAAACATTACACATCAAAAGAAACAATAGCAACAAAGTAACAAGTGTCATTTAACTCTGGCTAAGAGAACACTGGTCTGTAGTTTAAAATGTTCCATTTAAACTTCATCAACGACTAAACTGTAACATTTAAATCTCGCAAAGAGAACACTGGCCCGTAGTTTGACATTTTCTATTCAAAGTTCATCAACGACTAAACTGTAACATATTTAACTGAGGTAAAGAGGTGTGTGAGAGTGTAGTGTGTGGGTGTGTGAGAGTGTAGTGTGTGGGTGTGTGAGTTAAGACTAATCATTAACATTAAGAGTTTAGGGATTGCATTTTCGATTACACACCGAAATAGTATGGGTGTAGCAAAATTCAATGTGGTTTTGAAAATGCATTTTCAAGCTGATCACGCTCCTCTCTCCGACGTACAGCGTCATTACGTAAAGGCGGAGCCAACATCGCTCCTTACCAAAGTACGTGCATTGATTTGAGGCGTTGGAAACTTGTTGTAAGTGTTGGAAGCAATACTGCTACAAATATGCTACCACACTCTAAAGAACATCATCTCTGCTTTTGCTGATATACCGTAATAAGTAAACAGTAATAACACCGCAAACCCATTTATTCACCTGTTAGTGTATGAAAACAGCAGTGATCTGTATAGATCGCACTTATCGCAGTTAAATATTACGTTTCACTTCGTGTGGAGCAGTTTGGTGATGTGTGGGCTACTTTACAGTACCTTTGTTATTTCACATGAGATTTATTTGGGCCGAGTGAGAGCGTGAGATATAGAACCTGAAAGCGTGTGTCAAGTCTGGTCTATTTACAGACAAACTATGTTGATGTTCATATATCCGAACAGTATTTTTACATTTAAAAGAAGATGCAAATACCGATTAGTGATTGATATGAAAATGTTGCAATGTTGAAAATGTTGCACAGCTAATTCACGAGTTAGCCTGTCATACGGTCGAACTGAATACTGCTGCTGCTCCTCCCTGCCCCTAACTGAACAAAGGAAAGCCAAGATAGGCTACCCTAAGCTGGGACAGCAATACCACGCTCGCGAGGAGTCTTAGTTCAATTGGTTAACGGGACTTTATCTATTGCCAAATACACGTCATTTTACCTACCTTGCCATTGTAAACGAACTTCAACAATTCCACAGAAAATAAACTCACCAAAACCCTCATGATTAATTAAGTGGGATGTGTAAATCGGGTTTAAGCAGTGGGTAACAGTTAGACATCTAACGTAGTTTAATTTCTGAGGGAGACTGCAACGTTTGTTGGCGACCTTTTCTCTCATTCCACGTTTAAAACAACATTGTGACAAACTGTTGTGCAAAATACTAAAACTAAATAATAGGTTTGCATGAAACACATAAAATAAACCAAACTGCAAACTTATCGAACTGCCAGAAATCGAATCGAATATCCTCCTCCAGCTGCAGCCAGGAGTTGTGCTCTTGTGTGATTTGACGTGATTTGACGTTGTGGCGCACTTTCGCTACACCAATCCTGTATTATTGCCTAACACATTACAGCAAGGCTACAGCTAGGTTACAGCGAGACCAAAATATACTGTAGAAGTTTCCCGCTCAATAAAAATAACCCAGAATGCATTATGAACTGCAGTATTTTACTGTAATATACACATGCAGTATTGTACTGTGGATTTTTACAGTAATGTGCTGCTAAATCTACAGCGACATCTAACAGTGTGGTTAGAACTCTGGCAGCTGCATTCTGAACTAACTGTAGTTTGTTTATTGATGATGCAGGACAACCACTAAGTAGTGCATTACAGTAGTCAAGTCTTGAGGTCACAAATGCATGAATAAGCTTCTCTGCGTCAGCAACACATAAAATATTTTGTAATTTGGCAACATTTTTAAGGTGGAAGAAGGCTGTTTTTGTGACATTTGAGATGTGATTTTTAAATGACAGGTTGCTGTCTAATATAACGTCTAGGTCTTTAACTGTATTTGTTGGAGTAACAGTGCAGCCTTCAAATTGCAGGCTATAATCCGAAATATTCTGCTCACGTGTCTTTGGTCCGATAAGTAATATTTCTGTTTCATTAGAATTTAAAAGAAGGAAATTACAAGTCATCCAATGTTTTATATCTTCGATGCACTCTGCCAATTTGGATAGCTGGAAGGAATCGTCTGGTCTTGATGAGATATACAGTATAGCTGAGTATCGTCTGCATAACAGTGGAAGCTAATTCCATGTTTTCTAATAATGTTTCCAAGGGGCAGCATGTGTATGGAGAATAGCAAGGGTCCTAAAACCGATCCCTGAGGTAATCCATAATTTACTTGCGTTAGATTTGATGATTTCCCATTTAAATGGACAAATTGATGTCCATTGATGAATGTTATAAATGGGCTCTATTGCAACGGGTAGTAACTCTTTTAATAATTTAGTTGGTATGGGGTCTAATAAGCAAGTTGTAGGTTTAGATGTTGCAATAAGTTTAATTAAATCTTCCTGTTTTATAGGTGAAAAACACTGTAGCCTTTCTTTTAGGGCTATGGTTGGTACTAATTCATAGGTCAGACTTGGAGGTTGAGTTTTTACTATTTTGTCTCGTATGTTTTAAATTTTCTCTGTAAAAAAAATCATGAATTCATTGCTACCAAGGTGCGGCGGAATAACCAGGTCAGGTGATGTCTGTTTATTTGTTAATTTAGCAACTGTACTAAATAAAAACCTTGGATTGATTTTGTTAGTTTCTATGAGGTTATGGAGGTGCTCAGCCTTTGCTGCTTTTAGTGCCTCTAATTGGGTTTGTTTCCATTTGCGCTCCAGTTTACGTGTTTCTCTTTTAAGGGCGCGAGTGGTGCTATTGTACCATGGTGCTAAGTTTTTCTCATTAATCTTTTTTGACTTCATAGGTGCGACAGCTTCTAATGTATTAGAGAAAATAGTGCCCAATTTGCTGGTCATGTCATTGAGTGATTCTGTATTTATTGGTATGGTTATTAAAGGAGTCAGATCTGGCAAGCTCTTTGCGAAACTATCTTTAGTAGTCGAGGTAATTGTTCTACCCTGTCGATAACGAGTTAAACGGCTGATTTCTGCAGTGTGCAGTGTACATGTTTTAAGATAGGGATCAGTGACATCGCCGCTTTGAGGTACTGTATAATGTCTATATTGGTTAGATTGGCTGCGTGAGATATAATCAAGTCTAGTGTGTGATTAAATTGATGAGTGGGTCCATTGATGTGTTGTGTTACTCCAAAAGAGTGTAGTAGCTCTGTAAACGCCACTGCTAATGCATCGTTAGCACTATCTACAATCTCCAACAATTAGTACTTTATCAACGTTAACCAATAGGTCCGATAAGAAGTTCACGAACTCTTTCAGAAAATCAGTGTAGGGACCAGGGGGTCTATACACAGTAGCCAATGTAAAAGAAAGCAATGGTTTTTTACTTTCGTTTGGAACAATTATGTTCAACGCAAGCACTTCAAATGATTTACAGTACAGTCACAGTAAGAAAGTCTCTAAAGATTGTTGCGACACCACCACCTCGACCAACCGGATGTGGCTCATGCATATAATAGTAGCTTGGTGGGGTACACTCATTTAGACCTTAATAATCATTTGGTTTAAACAAGGTTTCGGTAAGGCAAAGTATATCAAAACTGTTGTTTGTGATCATTTCATTTACAATAACTGCCTTTGAATTTAGTGATCTAATATTAAGTAGGCCGAACTTTATGAGTTGGTTTTGGTCATTTATTACATTGTCTTCAGGTTTAATCACGATCAGAGTTTTGCCTAAATTATTATTTTGTAGTATTATTCGGGGGACAGATACGGTCTCTATGCATTTGGAAGCAGTAACGTTTATAACAGTTGAGTGGGAGGAACACAGACTATAGTTAAAGTTTTGACCGGTGGGAGACATAGTCAAACGGTGCGTAGCGTCTTTGAGATATTTTCAGACAGAAGATCCGCTCTGATGCTGCTGGGGTGCAGGCCGTCGGGGCGGAAGAGCCTATGTCGCTCCCAGAACAGATCAAAATTATTAACAAAGAGCACCATGACATCAACCATTTATTTAGCGCAAATAGTCTACTGAACTTTTCATTCCCTCGTCGGTAGGTAGGAATCGGCCTGATACGATGATCCTCGCCTGAGGGCTAATAGCGAATGATCCGATAAAAATAATTTATCAGTGCGTTTAAGGACGATTTTAGTATGGGATATCCTTAAGGATAAGTTTTACCTTCGGTGAATAACAATTTAAAACACCAGTCTTAAGATATAACAAGAATAAACGATGTATTAAGAATAAGTTTGAAAGAGCTCCGACTCAAACCATGCGCTCTCAGCAAACAGGAAGTGATGTAATCCAACAGGTGACGTAATCCAACCAATGATGATACTTTTCAACACTATCTCTTGGCAAAAATGTAACTATTTTACGGTGTGGCTAATTCGTAGGAATTTGTACGATCTCATTCCTACATTTTTTTACGATTTGCTTTCGAGCCAGTGACGTTGTGGCTTGGGGCGGAGTTAGGGGGTGTTCAGTATTGCTTTTTTCGGTAACACTTTACAATAAGGTGCTATTTGTTAAAATTAACTAACAATGAACAATACTAACACAGCATTTAAAATGTTAGTTCATGTAAATTTCAGCATTTACGAATACATTATTAAACTCAAACGTTGTCACTGTTAACATTAGTTAATGCACCATGAACTAACATGAATAACTGTATTGACCTGAACTAACATTAACAGGGATTAATAAATACTGAAAAACTAAACTGTTCATTGTTAGCTAGTGTTAGCTAAAGCATTTACTACTGTTAACAAATAGCACTTTATTGTAAAGTGTTACCCTTTTTTCTAGTAATCGTACGTTTTTATATGATTCACAACATATAAATTCATACAGATAAGCCCTTTTAAAATAGTTGTTAATTCCTGTGAGATCAGGTTGGACTTTTTGATATACCAATGTTCACAGCATAATAAGCAACTGAACATCTTATTCTTCTTTCTTCATTTTCCTTAAAAAAAATGTTTAAATTCAATAAGGTCCATTGGAAATTTAGTGACGCAAAAACGTTTCGTGTAAAATACAGAAATGTTTTACTACAAGAACTGCCGCAAAATACTACTACATAAGTAACATGTCTCATGAGTTCTGACAGAGGCAGCTTACACTTTACACAGTTCACCAGTTTTCTGCGTTTTTCAGACAGCTCACTTCTCCGGCCCTAGGGTGCAGTTAGCTGGAGGTGTAGGATGGACAGATGGTTTCACTCGTCCTCACAGGCTGTAGGGGCTTCTCACCTTAAATCAGCACGGAGGAACATAGCTGGAGGAGAGACATCTGTGTGCTAGCTGCTTATACAACCAGCCTCTCCTTTGACTCACGGACCAACAGAATAAAGCATCCAATGTGTTTGATTTTAGTGTGTAACTGAAAGACAACACATTAATAGGAGATAAAAGGCTTTTCCGGCTTTGTTAGTCTTGGGAGGAAACCTTGTGAATGTCAAGCACCATATGCAAGTTAAGAGCTTTGTCAGTGGTTTGATGGTGTTTTTGATGTGCACATAAAAATTATACAGGTGGCCTACTAAATAAAAGGGACTGGTGCACTTGTGTTTTGGTGGAAAGCCAGTAAAAAAGTAACTTTTGCATCAACGCAAAACTTGTGCAGCTACGATGTCTGATTCCGTGCTTTATCCTGCTACATATTGAATGTTGATAGTAATAGCATATTTTTATAGCCAACTGAATTAGCTTTATAATTGCTTCTCAAGATGAAATTAAAGACCATGAGATGGATTATTAAATAATTAAGCCCTTTCATATCAACAAAATTATGGAGAAATTTCGGTCTAGCTAAATGAAAAGCAAATTCATGCCCAGCTAAAAACAGTGGGTGCTTCTTAATACTGTAATTGATGCTTCCTCATTTCTCGCCCCTCCAGCCTGTGACCCGAAATCAATCGATATCTGCCATCATAGGAACGCATGAATTCTCTAAATGCATCACAATAAGAGAGAAAGCCTCTGGTGAAGGTGCAAGCAAGAGAACACGGGTGCATATGTAACCGGTACTACTCACCCGCTCTGCGCGGGCCTCGAACCGGCGTCGATCCGGATGGGAGACGGGCGCTCTAACGAGGAGGCTAAAGACCACAGTCTCTAGCATATGTCGCTAGAGTGTCTCTGTTGGTCGGGGAGTGAGGTTTACACACTGCACAGCTTTACATAGCTGGCCTCCGTTACACATACTCACACCTGAGATACACACATATGCTCCAACCTTCACATCTGGCACATTTTAAATATTCATTTTATATTTGCCGTTTAAAAACTTCAAGAGCACATCCTGCTTTATTAGGATTTATAAAGGTTTTATTGAATAATCATGCTACACTGATAACAACAGATGCCTTTGAAGTGACTTTGGAATGAGCGAGCGAACACTTCCTCACGTCTCAAGAAAGCGACACAAAAAACACAAGGATGCACAAATAAAAATATCACCCACTGGCAGGAGTAAGCTCAAGACTGCCTGTTCTGAGGTCACAACAATAAAATAATTACATTGACATACACCACATAAAGTCCCAGTGCATGCTTCTGTTTATCAGTAAATAATAAAGTGCTTTCTAACGTACAATTTACTGTATTCAGAAGACGGAACCCATATGGGACATTTAACAAAAACAAAGTCGTTCACCGTTTTATGTGCTGGAATTCAATTCTCGAGTCAACAGTTAAAACATATTTCGTAAATAAAAAAGATTAAGTCCATAAAGTGCCGGGAAATTGGCCCACGATGTAAATAAGAAATGTGTTGCTCCGTGTAGACAAACTCATTCATTATAAGGGAAATGTTGGAAAGTCTATAACTCACTGATCTGAGCTGGATTGTAAGGCTCATGTGAATCTATAAACCGTAAACAGTGATACGACAGTCAGAGTGATTTAGTATTCTTGTGATTTTTTTACTTTCTTGTGTTTAAATTATTCAAGATATTGAGTACATTGTTAATTTATTTCTCATTATTGGTACATTTTAATATAATATGAACACAAATATTTGGAATTTTCTATTGTCTATTTTTTTATATCTACAGTTTATAACTAGAGTTTCTATATCTACAAAGGGCACCAAAAAGCAAGAACTTTTATCGTACAACCTAATATAAAACTTCATCTGGATTTTAGCTTTAGAATTCTCTTTTCTATTATCTTACTAACGCTGTTTTATACTAGTCATTGGAATTTGCTTTTGACGTGAATTTTAAAAAGTAAAAAAAAATACTGTACGATCAAGAGCAACTTGCCTTCCATTTCCAACCAAACCAGAGACATACTTCACAGTTCGTATGTTTGTAACTGTCTGGCTTTTTTATTTCTTCCACTCTGGATTGACAGGATATAATCGATCAATAATTGATAAGTGGTAGCATAGGTGGATGTTTCAGTGATGTTTGCTGAGGCAGCCATATATCATGGAGACGTGGTTTGTCACTAAGCGACTACCCAACCACCTATAGCAATTCTGTCGTAAAAAAAAAAGAAACAAGAAAATTCTACCACCATGACAGCGGGGTTTGGGACAAAACAGGACAGATCAACCCACATTTATTATAGAATTGTGTAACTCCATGCACTGACAAATTCTTTCCACCCTAGCCAACAACAAAAACTGAACAAACTAAACCATATTTCAGTGTTTTCTGACTATGAATCTCGCACTGTTTGCCACAAATATACAATAGAAAAGCAGCGAAATCGTTCTTTTGCTGTAAAAACAAAACAAATTTTCAACCAAACAATGTTATTGTAATGCAAATAATGGTTCTTAGCTGGTAAGGAATCCACTATTCATGGCAGGTCATTTTTCTCAAAGTTAATTTTGTACCCTGCTTGGATGTTGCTATGCCCGGGGTAGAGACTTCTGAAAGCAAATCCCTGCCGTTGGCTTTGGCAAAGCTGCTTTGGGAGCAGGAAATGTGTTGGGGACCGTCGGGTCGATACGTTATTGAGGAAGAGTCGCAGAAGCTCAGAGAACCTGAGACAAAGCGCAGAGCTGGAGGAAAAGCCCAGGGGGACCTGCCTGCCCAGGAGAGCTGCGCCGCTCACTGACCGTGAAACTGACAAATGGGCAGTAAAGCAGCCGCAGCGGCGTGCATGCGTGTTGACAGGCCAGCTGAGCTACGTGACTATATGCACACATGTGCTCATCGCATTAATGCTGTATTGCAAGCATCCTGTCACGCTTTCTGACAGTAAAGAGTATGTACAGAAACAAAATATGAACAAGCATTGAAGTTGCCATGTGTGGGATTAAGGAGAATCTATTGACAGAAATGCAATATAATATACATTACAATGTCTTCCGAGGTGTATAAAGATCTTACATAATGAAGCGTTATGTTTTTATTACCTTAGAATCATAGCCGCAAGAAGTGCCCTGACGTCAAGGGAAAGAAAAACTGAAACAGGGTAAAAAGTAAATAAAGGTAGATACTATTTGCACTAGGTCTGATCACCAATATGTGATTAGAATAGAGAAAGTGTAAGAACGAGGCCATTTCAAACTAGTCCAGTGGCGTAAGGTGTAAAGTCTGTATAGCGTGGCACAGGAGACCTGTGTTCTAATCCAAATCTTGCTGAAAATGCTCTTTTACCTTTTCCATCACATATAATGTGATGGAATATAATGACTAATATAATGATTTACACTCTGTTATTATTGCATAATGTTTAATGCACAACGAGGTGCAAATAGTAACGTTATCTGCCACTATTTATAAGTATCAATAGCATCTAACTACTATTTCTACTTTATCCAAAGAAAATACAGCTATTTTCGGATAGTGTAAAAAAGCATTGCTGCCTTGGGTGGGATATTTGTACTCAGTGTAAATACACACTCCGTAAATGAAAATGTTTTATCAAAAATAAAATATGATACATTTTCTTATTGTGTCTATTCACTAATATCCATTGAAAACATTAATAACGTTACTGTTTTTGTTTTAATAACGTTTCTGTTACAATGACAAACACAAGTGTCTCATGACGTCATGGCGTTAGTGAAGGTCAAGTGTCACGACCAAATGACGCAAAAAACGAATTTCAGACTTTTTTTACTGAACATTAATGTCCTCATGCTGGACTTCATCAGCGTCAACCCAGAAAGAAAGGCCACTTTCGGAGTTTTACATGCAGGCCAGCAGTAATGTAAGACAGTTATTTCTTTAGTTGACATTGTGGCTAGGTCTACAGGCAGAGTGTGTAACGTTACGGGTTGATTTCTGTGTGCTGTCGCCGTGCAGCATGCAGTTGTGTTGAATCGCGTGACTTGTTTGCCCATGGTTTATTATACTGTAGGTTGATGTTTGGAGCTAGCAGCTAGTTTCGTACAACAGATTGTGCTTTGGATATAGGCCTACATATAACATGCGTTTATGTACGAATACGTGTTTTTCTGTGTCTTTGGTGTGTTATAAGTTGCCCATGCATGTATTAGACATGTAAAATTGCAAAAATGTAAGTGTTGGAACAAAAGATGCATTCTATCTAAAAGCGAATCCTCACCCAGACCTGCCTGAAACGCGTTACCACACCCTTTGTAGCATTAAAAGCCTTTAACGCACGGGTAGTTCCAGTCAGTTTGATTACATTTAAAACTAACTGACAAAATAACCGTCATTTTCACCTGTTTGATCTAAAATGACACTGTAAACATCAATAAAAGCTTTAACTTGGCAAATAACCATGGTATAAACAGGATAATCCATGGCTAGCCGTGCATTAAAGGATTTGAATGCACGACGTGGAGGCGAAGAACATTAAAAATCCGTTTAATGCACACCTTCCAGCCAATCAGAATCCAGTATTCAAACAAACCATGGTATAAAGGATTTTAATGCACGGCTAGCCATGGATTATCCCTTACTTAATGCTGTATCCTATAATCACACTGGCATCCGTCTTTATTCTCGGCAGCAACAAATTTTTGCCTCCCTTATTTATTAACATTAAACTTCGTCATAACTTCTGCCCTGGCAAAAAAATAATAATCACAGCACCCCCTGCTCAAAGTACATTCCAGCGGCTATGCTTAGAATGAACTATTTCTATCTACATACACAGTGGGTCCACTAACATGGAATTCACCATGTTGTTTCTACAGTAGCCCTAAACGGACCAACGGCAGAGCGCATTTCATAAATATTTAATCTCTTTCGGCAAAGAAGTGAAAACGACGTCTTAGTCCTGTGTCACCTTTCCTGTGCTTCGAAAGGGAGGGTTGAGCAGTGGAGTGAGTCGTGGTTGCAATTCCCAACATCACCGCTAGATGGGCTCTTCGATTGGTAGCTCTTGCCTTTCATCAATGGAGAGGTCAGAGATCTTGGACTTAAAAAGGTTGGTGACCTCTGAGTTACACATCAAGTGATGAAAAAAGCTTTACGCCTAGTCATATGCAGAATCCAAACATGAATTCAAATGCATGTTTTGCCTTTTTAAAGAACAGTGGCAGATTTTCTTACACCCTTGACTTTGTGAACAGTCACACTGTCGTGTCTTGAGCTTCCAACACTCCGTCTAATGTAGTGACCTATACTGTTCTCGCACACTCATTCACTCTGGCACTCGACGCACATTCTCCTCTCTGTCCTCTTCCGAGAAAATATATGTCACATCTGTCCTATCGCTTTAGATCAGGAGTCTTCAACTAAAATTGCTTGAGGTCCAGTTAATGAACCCTCCTTACCAGCCGAGGTCCGGACAATTAGATACCTAAAAATATGAATAGATGTTTTTTTTATATCTATACGATGGCATAACAATGTCTGACAACAATATAATGAAGGAAAATGTGCAAAATGCCCTAATCTCTAAACCTGCACTGAACATACATTCATTTCAACATTAACAACTTTAAAAGAAAACTAAAGTGTTGTTTTCTGCTGAACTGAGATGAACAAATAGCAGCATCAAGTTGTGACTGATCATCCTCTGATAACGTTTCAGCTCTTCTGGTGGCCGTTGCAGCTGAAAGGGGGTTTGTCATATTTTATTTTAGTTCATGTCTTTATTTTCCTTCTAAAAGTGTTTCACAGAAGCCTCCATGCACTCTTTTCCCATCAGTAAAGGGCTTTTTATGTTTTCCTAAAATCCGCTGAATTCTTAGTGAACATTCATATATCTGGTTGTTGGGCGGTAAGTGAGTGAGGGAGGACCCGATTAGTAGGGCTGTCACGATTATTAAATAATCTTCTCATCGCGATTGTTTGACCTCATCGCGATGGTTTCAGATCATCGCAATTATTGCACATCTCTATAGAAGACACTAGGGGGAGCTGTAGTGCATATGCATATTGCATAATTTAGTGTATATATTGTTACTAAAGCATGGTAATACTTGTTAAATGTACCACCACAACACAATCACTTAAAAAAAAAAAAAAAAACATACAAATTACCTGCAGTACAATTTAATATTATTTAAGCAAATCTCAGTGTGAAAACCAGTCTACCAAAATTTCATTAACATACAAGTAAAATTTTATTGTAGTCTTGCAAGTGAGAAAAAAACAGACTAGAAGCTTTTCTATGACTGATAGTATTTTAATGGTGGCTTCAATTCACACCTGATCAATTTACTTCATTTACAAGTATTTGGTGGTTGTATTATTGACAGGTAAAAGCCTAAACCTTAAATATATGATGACCCAATTTTTTCCGATGTATTTCCAAGAAAAAAACAGTCTTGTATTCAGAACAATATGGTCATTTCAATCGCTGAATCAAAAATGTATGAGACTTAAATGTCAAAGCTCAAAAACAGACAATTAATCGTCATAATCGCAATGATTTATTAGACAATTAATCGTCAATCAAATTTCATAATCGTGACAGCCCTACCGATTAGATTGCTCCTACTGGGCTTTGAGCTCATATATTTTCCGTGTCCTTACCTCGGACTGCTGCGGGTTTCTTCAAAGTGTCTCTGTCTAATTTCATAATGCCATTTAAGGTTTCCAATTTTGACAACCGCAACAGACTCCGAGCAAATGAGACAAACCGGTCTCGTGCATCTCGATGCAGGAAGAATAAATGCAAATCTCTCGACCCATTCATCTCGGAAAACATGGTTTTCAGAGTCAACTTTTCTAACTTTTGAAAAGAACATTGTTTTTCAGTCAGTGAGTTACATCTGTCTGCGCGCTGTGCAGCGAGTCTGTCTCGGCTCTCTTCACTCATCGACGTCTGAAGAACGTAGCGACAGTACGCACCCAGATAGCACAATCCATCTGGTTTACGTCTATCAGATGAGCAATCTCCATGATTGCTCATCTGCAATACGTCTCGGAGACGTCTGAACGTCTGTAATACGTCTGCTAAAGATCTGGAGATCTGCTGCTTAAAAACATCTGCTAAACATCTTAGAAAGAGCTGTTGTACATCCATTCTAAATCATAAACATCTTACAGACATCTTCTAGATGTCTATATGACGTCTGACAGCAGACATCTCCGAGACGTATTGCAGATGAGCAAACTATGTATTGTAGATGTCTTGCAGATGTAAATGCAGACGTCAAATAGACGTAAACCAGATGTATGTGTGCTATCAGGGCATGTTAACTGTCCGTGGCGCCGTAGGACCCAAACTGCTACTGAGCGGACCTTGATGTGCCTGCTATAAATTTGATTGCATTAGAAAATAATGTTAGGCGTTCATTTATTTATTATGTCAAAAGGCTTTGAGGTCCGGACGGACGCATCTCGCGGTCCGCATTCGGACCGGAGTCCGCTAGTTAGTGACCCCTGCTTTAGATCATCCAACTCGACGGCAGAGTTTCGCCCTCGGTTTCACAGCTACGGCCTTGCAGCCAGGAGAACCGACGCACATTCAGACGAGACTAAATCAATCTGCGGAGGAGAGAACGGAACGAATTACCACCTGTGGTTCTGCGCAGACGTTTGCAGAGTGAATGAGAAACAAGCTATAACGGCACCTCGCAGCTATTAAAGCGTCTGAGAGACGACTTTGATTCACCTCAATGGATCAGGCCTTGATACTTGCTAATTAAAAGCTTCAAGGATCTATTTATAGGTCAATTTACCCAACGCCATAAGAGCTGTCGGCTTGTGACTCATCTCATTTCCAGCGAGGGCTCATACTGTGTACTCACGCAGGACCTTTCTACGTAGCTTGTTTGTCTCCTTATTTTTAAACACTTCAGTTAAGATAATCGCTTTTAAGCAATTATGCCTTATTCATGAATGTGCATTTAGCTGAGTTTTATATTAACAGTTTAAAGTTAGACGAATTGGATTTTTTCATAGAAATTGGGTGAGCTAAAAGGAGCTATATGTAATCATTTTACTGTATTAAATCCAAACAATACCTTAATATGTTCGTAGACATTTAGGAAACATGCTAAGTTCATGAATTGGTTTGTCCAAAAAACAATGCTATAGCCAGTTATTGTGCGTTCCGTGCTGGAATGTCTGTTTTTGTTTTGGTCCGTGTGACACCGCCCACTGACGATTTACCCACTAGTGTATTTTGACAGCTCGGTTGCCAGTTGGCGACAATCACAGCATATGCGGTTGTTAAGTGGTGATGTAAGGAATACCGTTTCCGGGTCCAAGCATCTATTCATTTCAAGTGGGGTTACAGCTTCTTAATGAGCACTGTTTACTCACATCGCATATTTAAGCGGAGCATTTATTAACTCACATTATACCACGGGACTGTTGAATGCTTCATTCTGATTGGCTGACGAACGTTCGACGGGTGTGCATTATTTTTCAGTTAAACGCACACCTATGAAGGTGTTCCAGGTCTGCTGACCGCATTACAGTTCCATATCACTTCGCCAAGTTTAGCCTACTGTCCGCCAGTGAATATGTATCTAACAACAGACAAAGTGACTGGCAAATTCCATTGCCTGAGAAGAAATAACTATTAATATTTATGGACAGCATGAACATTTGAACAACAATGGCGAGAGCACTGTACAGGACTGTTCAGATGAAAAACTAAAGCATATATCAAAGGTAACGGCAAACTACATGACACAATCAGCGGGTTAAAGATAAAACACGAAGCACAAAAATAACAACAACAACAACATGTTAAATTGGTCTGTGGAATGGGTAAACGGGACTTAAAACACACAGCAGGAAGCTTTCTATGCCACTGCGAGAACCGCAGCTGGCGCAGAAACCTCCGTGTCACTTTTTTCTCTTAATACTTTTCTTATACGACAGGGGTGTTAAATACGACAAAAACAAATCAAATATAGATACTTGTCTTTTCACTCTCAGTGAAGCAACCCGTGTGCACGTGCACTGTCTGTCTTCCTCTCGCTCTCGGAAAACTGCATATGCAGCTCAAGCAACGCCTTCAGATGAGATGCGTAAGAAATTAGTCCTACCAGCAAGAGCATTCCGGGACAAATACCATACAAATGTCTTGAGATAAAACATCATAACAACGTCTTGTGGTATCGGAACAACGTCTTGTGGTGTTGTGACCGTGGTATAAGCAGAATAATTGACTCCGGTCCGTTCAATTATCGAATTGTACCGCATTACCACCTCGGGGTGTGCATTAACTTTCGATAATTGAACGGCCCGTCATCAATTATTCCTTACGTATACACTACAGTCACCAGGCTCACGGAATCTCCGACATCAATATTTGAATAAATTATGAAAAATGAATCGCTGACTGGCCATGTGGGATGTCGTTACGAAGATGAAGGTTAGGATCGTGGTTTTCCGATAGTTTTACAGCTCGCCATAAGCGTATATTAGCATGTTTTGTTGTTTGCCTATAGCATCTTATTGAGCGTTTGGACCCGAAAACAGTATATGACCTTCCATAAAGAGATCTGGATCAGAGATAGCAGATTCCAACCTTTGGGTAGGTCTAGAAAACCCCCCCACCAATATTTAGAATTTGGACTGCTATACCAAGCTCAGCCACTAGGTGTCAATGTTATATACGGCTCCTTTAATACCTTACATTCTTATTTTAATTCAGAAGTTCTTCATCGGTCTAATCGTCTACATTTAAGCCAACATGCGGTACTCAAGTACTTGAATAACTTTACTCGAGATTTTTGTTAAAACAGTATTTGTACTCTTTGGAGAAAGTTTACTTCTCTACATTATAAAGCAAATATTATACTTGTTTATGTTTTTGTGTTTTCTCTTTTTTACTCAAGTACATTTTTGACTAAACTTTGAATGTACTCAAGTATTAAAACTGCTCTACAGAACGCGTTTGTAAATATGTTATCTCCTTCGGCAAAGAAGCGGAAACGTGACGACATTTTAGTTCTGTGTCAGCCATCGTAGTGTTTAGTCTATGTTCCAGCCTATTATGTTACCATTGCAAACTAACAGAAAATTGAGGTCTGGCTCATACTGTATGTAGTATATGAGCATCTGATTCATTCCTGATGGATAAAATCACATTGACAGTTTGCTAAAAAAAAAAAGATCTGGATTGCAAATACAAATGCTGACTTCAAATCTCTTGTTCTCTGTCCACACAGATTAACAATCCATGCTGAGTGCCCTATGCACCTGGAGGATTTTCCCATGGACGCCCATGCCTGCCCACTAAAGTTTGGGAGCTGTAAGTGTTCACCATCTAGTTCTTTTCAGTTCATTTTTATTGATTTTCACAGTAGCTGGTCTGATTTTCTGGAGCATGTGGACTTGTATAACTTGTGCACACGTGAGCTCTGTACGATTAGGTGGGTGATGATCTCAACATGTTAATCTCTCGTGAATCTTGTTTTCTCTCAAAGATAGTCGAGTTTATGCTGTAGTTTACGTTCTGTACACATCTCACAGGATCCAATGATACAGTGCCTTTTGTAAGCTTTAGAACGACACAAAATGCCACGCCCACTCCATTACCCATCTGCATTTGCTTCTTACCATAAACAACGTCATCCTCTGAATGCAACATTAAGTTGCTTCATCAGTTGTGAAACAAGGCGAGCGCGTTTCCTAACTCTTAAACCTTCCTAAACCTTAGATTAATAGCCCGGCCAATGACAGCAAAGGTCACGGTGACGCAGCAGTCACGCCTGCATGAATAAAACATCCCACCGGGCAATAAAACAAAAGTCCTCCACTCATACATTTTCAGCAGTACCTCCTTTCCCAGAATGCCACTTTCTGACAAGCACAGCACGGTGACCCTGCGCTGGATCAGCATCGCATGCGACAGAAAGATGGCGAACAATTGGCTCCTTAACAAGACTTCGTAAAGTGGGCTGTGTAATTACTGGCTCTGTTAACGACACCCGTTTATGAGTTGCCTCAATCCCCCAATCAGACAGTCATTTGCTTTTATGTATTTGTTTATTTTTTATGGTCTGCCTTTCATCGCAATTCCGAAGTTCGTCTCTCTCCCTCTCTTTTTAAATATGTGTCATGTAGGGCTGTCACGATTATGAAATTTTATTGACGATTAATTGTCTAATAAATCATTGCGATTATGGCGATTAATTGTCTGTTTTAGGGCTTTGGCGATTATGACGATTAATTGTCTGTTTTTGAGCTTTGACATTTAATTCTCATTCATTTTTGATTCAGCGATTGAAACGACCATATTGTTCTGAATACAAGACTGTTTTTTTCTTGGAAATGCATCGGAAAAAATTGGGTCATCATATATTTAAGGTTTAGGCTTTTACCTGTCAATAATACAACCACCAAATACTTGTAAATGAAGTAAATTGATCAGGTGTGAATTGAAGCCACCATTAAAATTTGATTTCAAATTTTTTCTCACTTGCAAGACTACAGTAAAATTTTACTTGTGTGTTAATGAAATTTTGGTAGACTGGTTTTCACACTGAGATTTGCTTAAATAATATTAAATTGTACTGCAGGTAATTTGTATGTGTTTTAGTTTTTTTTTTAAGTGATTGTGTTGTGGTGGTACATTTTACAAGTATTACCATGCTTTAGTAACAATATATACACTAAAATATGCAATATGCAGATGCACTACAGCTCCCCCTAGTGTCTTCTATAGAGATGTGCGATAATTGCGATGATCCGAAATCATCGCGATGAGGTCAAACAATCGCGATGAGACGATTATTTAATAATCGTGACAGCCCTAGTGTCATGTTTCCAGGCCTTTTTTTCTCACTGCAGTTAAAAGATCTGAGAGATAGTAAAAAGCGCTGATTTAGGCCGGATTTGATTTTGATTTCGTTTTGCGCCGCTGGAAACATTTTTATCAATATTGATAGCGGCTTGTTTATTCTCTGTAAACCAAGCACGGGAGTATCCAGAAATTATAGATGATATTTGATGAATAGCTCCGAGCTTGAACGTAATGATGTGAAAATATGTTTAGATTGATGTTAGTTAAATGTTTCCCTCTCTTTTTAGTCTGTTTTTGTTAAGTACGCTGTATTTTTATAGCAGTAATTAATCTCTCAATTGTCAAAATACGGCATGTGCTAAGTATCGCAGTGCCATTATGACATGACGCTCAGGAATACTTGATGCTGATTGGTATAGACCAATTTGCACGGGTCTAGAAATTTCAGGTTTCATTTTTTAATATACATACAGTATATATAAATAAATCTTTAACATTTTGATTTGATTATAATTGTTCTGTTGTATTTTGTTTAAACGTGTGCAGTGTTTATATTTTCCGAAGTAGTCTATAATGAGCATTAAACATGTATTTCTTGAAGGACTGTGCCATTTTTTGTATTTTCTCATATATTTCAACAACGTAACAAGTGGAAAAACAATGGATAGTAGCTTAGTTTTATTATATTGTCTAATTGTCAAAGATATAGTTTTAGTTTTAGCATTGTAAAGTAGGGATGGGCGATATTATATCGTTTGCGATATACCGGTAGAAATTCCCCACACGATAGGAATTAGTCTTCCCGCGATATAAACGATAAATTCTAGTTGATGACGTATTTCTTTGTGAGACCCATTCACAGCTCATATGTAAAGCGAAAACGGGTATAGCAGAGGGCGGAAGTGAAGCTGAGAAAGAGTTTGCACTAAAAGACGAGCTCTAAATCTCGTTTAGTTTGGCACTGTAGATGCATCCGAGTTAATGTTTAGTTTCATTTAATTTGTTTGTTAAGTATTCGTTGATAGTCATAATGCGTTACACCACAACATTTAGTTTGGCTAAAAGTATTTATTTAAACATTCGTTAGATGTTATGCGCGCGTGCGCAAATTGTTTAATATGATTTCTTGCCTGTTATATACAGGATGAACGGAGCGTCCCGTGCGCAGCTCGCGCCCACATGTGCTTTCATAGCGACACAGCGCGCACAGCACTGCTGCCTGTTTACATACAGTACAAATGCGAGTTTGTATTACATTATTTTAAATACGTTTATGAGCGTATAAAAGCATGGATTATTTAATTAGATTTCTTTTATCCGCATTTTTCTGTTCTCTTTCTGTAGCGCGAGTCATAGACAGATTCAGTGTATGTTGCTGTGAGAAGAGAAGGTTCACACAGTTCAAGAGAGAGTGATTGACAGCGTGATGCGATCGATCATTTCCACCCAACAATAGACAGTTTTAGGTATGACATGATGTGTTTTATTGAGCTTTAGTTCATTTAACTTTTCTTTACTACAACCTTTTGAAGTCGAATCTCACTATTATATTTTATATTTACAAAAATACTGTAGGTATATTTTAGGAGCTGTTTGATTTGGGGTAAGTTTTACTTTTTGATAATATTTGTTTTTCTGAGGGTCTAGACTACATGCAGCTACTATCACTTGATGCAAAAAACAGCGGTCGATGGCGTTATGGATATATCGTCATTTTTATCGTTATCGCAAGAAATACCAAGAATTATCGTGATAGAGTTTTAGGGCCATATCTTACCCTATTGTAAAGTAATTAGTAATAACAATAACAGTTGCGTTTTGGAGTATATTGTCTTATTTTTTGTCAATTTATTTTTATAAGTTGACATGAGGTTACGCAACACCTCAGACATATCTCCTTAGAATATTGTTTTGTATATCTGTTAGTATTTTATTTGTTTGTTAATATTGAATGAATCATAATAGCAGTGCGTAAACACTCCCATAGTTTACAAATCTTGTCATGGTTTCTTCCATTGTTTTGTTTCTTGTTCTACTAATTATTATTTCTTTTCCATTAGTTGGTCTAGTAAACAGATAAAAAGCTCATTTCACACTAGCACAATGAGTGCCCAGCTTTTGTACGGCTGTCAAGCGGGATGATTTATAATCGAGGCTGACGCAAAATGGCCAAACGAGAGCGAAATCTAAAACAAAACAAGCTCCTCGTTCCTTCATTTTTAGGGACGGGAAATATCCACACTAGATTAAACAAGATGTTGTGTGTTTTGTGGGGCATATACAGTATTTTAAACCAGAAAACACCTTAAAACCTACAACTGGCTATTGATTAACTTACACAAGGTCATTCACAGGATTATAGATCTGAGTTGAACAGAAAAGTGATGGTCAAAAAAAAGTCCTCTTCCAATCTAATTCGAGTTGTTTCAAATTCCTTTCCACCCTCAGAATTAATTGAGTTTTAGTCCAGAGAATAAATTTGAGACTTTCCGTATTACATGGTGAAAGCCGTGACACAGCTGACCTTTTACAGCCTGTAGCATTACACGCCCGTCCGGTCGTAAATAAGAACCAACGTCTTCCGCGCGACGCAAATACATATTCGAATGCGCTTCATTATCAGTTACGATTCATAATGGATGAAGTGGCATTAAAGTCGATGTGTTTAGCTTTTGATGAATGGCCTTCCAACAGAATAAAACAATAACTTTTCTCTCTGGCCATCAAAATTTAATTAGCAAACCCCTGCCTGCTGCGTGAATTATACTTCTAGCTCTAAGCCTGCCAGCTCTGCCCCCGCTTGCTCCGAGAAGCGTGTGGGCGCACATGCGTCTATCACTGTATGCGTGTTGTTTGTTTTTTCGCATGGTCCTTGGGATAAGTGTTTTTTGTTCCTTATTAAAGTTCGTTCTCCTGTATTCAAACACAATAAGTCTTAAGTTACGTTCGCCAATAAATATACGATCAACTCGATGAACCAGAACCAGAGGCTAATGGAAGAGAGCAGCTGACCCATGGGCAGCCGGCTTTTATTAAAGTTGCATTCAAATTGCTCTCATTGAGATACATTTATTCACACTAATGCCCTCCGTTTCTTCTTCATGAGCTTTGTTTTGTGCTAGCGTGTGAATTTACAAATGTATTTTCCAACCCAGAGACTGAATCTTTAATGGGAGTAGAGGCTTGATCTCACAAGGCAACCAGACCGAAAGAATCTGTGTAACCATTTGTGTTCATAGCGTTAAACAACTGCATGCCTTCATGATTTGATTCAGTCACTAGGCATCTATGTCTTACGGCTACAATAGTTTGGCATTCTTGGCCTTCATAAACAAATAAAACTTTATTGTTTAAAATATCTAAACTTTCGTCTTTGAGCAATATTACTTTTTTATTTTTATTAAAAGCATAATTTCTCATTGTGTTTCATTAAAACGCTTCATCGTTTTGTGTTTATTGCTCGACATTTTGGACGTTTTTGGTGCCAAAGTAAAAGCAAAGGGAAAAGCTAATGTCGAAAAGCAATGCACATTTGCATTTTCTTTTCTCATAGCTATAATCATGCATCACGCCACAAATGAAA
Organism: Triplophysa rosa; assembly: GCF_024868665.1. NCBI lineage: Eukaryota > Metazoa > Chordata > Actinopteri > Cypriniformes > Nemacheilidae > Triplophysa > Triplophysa rosa. Next base: position 26,276 of record NW_026634656.1, read on the forward strand.
GTCAATCGTACACCGAAATACAATTGTGGCAACACTGCCTATTCCTAAAAGAAAGTTTTTCTTTTTTGTGTACAGTTTAACCCTCTGAATGAGCTAATATTCGCTATTGCATTTCTGTACCTTTGGGGCAGTAAAGATGACACAACTGAATGCAATGCAAAACATTCAACTGCGCTAACGAATAAGTCAAAATAAAATATGTTTCTTTGCGGGGACACCACAATGGGCATATGGGAAAAACTTCAACGCAGTATAATGCCCTGCAAAAATGAACACCATGTTTAGTCGGGTCATTCTCATGAAACCATTGAAACATCATGGCAGTAATGATTTTAAATGCAAAACATATAATTCAGTAACACAAAAAATTATCACAGTGAAGTTAGTTGTTTTCTCTATTTTGTACAAATCATAATTTTTACAATCGCATTACCGTAACACGTTCAGAGTGCATGTAAAACAAAAATATTCTGAAAAAAGTTACTAGATGTTCTCAAATTATTAAAAATAAAAACATTGACAGAATATATATGTATAATAAAAATGAGAAAAATAGTGAAAAAAGTGTCAATGAATTTTTTTTTCTCATTCTATGTAACTTTTAAAGGACTATTTTCAACATAAAAAAAGTTACAATTATATTTTTTCTAAAACATATCGAATTATTGTCTAATTATGCTATGGTATTGCCATTTTTAGGCTGTTACAGTAATGACATTTTAATGGTCTAATAGGGATGTAACAATATTATCAAGATCGTGTTTTCGCAATAGCAAAATTGTCTCATATTATCGTGTTCACATGACTGTATGAAATGATAGGTCTTCCGGGCCTAGGGAATGTAAGAAAAAATAATAGATGTAACCTTTCGCAAGGTCCGGCTGGTGCAATTATTTTATTTTATAAAAGTTATTTTTAGGTCATTTGACCTATCTCATACTATAACTCACACCTCTAAGCAAGAGTTATGATTAGAGTATAAAGAAAAGAGGATGCTTATGGCACTTTTCCAAGTCATCATTGTTCAGTTAAAATATTGCAATAAATACCGTACTGTGGACGTTATACCAAGGTATTACCGTATATTATAAAACAGTCAGTTCTGGGCCTTGATTCTGATTGGTTGAGCAGTGTTCTAAGCCGTTATAAAATACCCTGATTTATAATGCATGACAGCATAACACAGCCTGAATATCACTTTATTTACTTTATTTTATGAAACCTTGCTACGCATATGGAACCGTTTTATAAAAGCAATAAGCCCCGCGAAGTAGTGGGTTACAGTGCATTTTATAACGGCTAAGGGAGTTTTAGCGCTTAGCTTGGTGCTTACTGCTTTAGTGAGGTTTTGATATTGTTACATCCCTAAGGTCTAATTTAAAAAATATATTCAAAAACATGTTAAAGGTTTTGAAAATAATGCTTTTAAGCAGGGCCGTGCACAGGGGGTTGCCCGGTGGCTAGAGCCACTGCCCCTCTGCCCTCATCCTCTGAGGTGCCCCTCCCAACCCCACCCCCACCTCCGGGCAGGCATCCATTCAAGATCCCCGCTAAAAGATATCTATTAACACTCCGTTAAACATCCTCTAATTCTGCTTATCCGCCCCTTGTTTTCCCGCTCGCTCCCAAGTATCACTCACAGACAGTCTCTGTCCGCACGCTGGAGTGAAGACGACAGTTTCAGAAGTTCATCCCATCACTGTTAGGACATTATCCACATTACAGACAGTGCTTGCTAAGCAGAATAAATAATTTGATTGTTTCTATGTATTTTTGTTGGTAATCTTTTGCTCCTGGTTTTCTATTATTGGTGCTAACTGCTAACAACTTGTACAAAATATCCATGTTCTCATAAGAAAATGAGAATTCTTGTCAAATCAAATTGTTGTATCAATCTCATATAAAATAACACAAAATTTGCTGTTATTGGCACACTTTGTAGAAAATGCCTTCACAAAGCTTACAGTTTGTCACACTGTAACTTCAGTGCAGTACATTCCCCATTATCTATTTTCTTAGTTGAAACCAGTAATCTATAACATATATCGTATAAAAACATTTTAGTAAGACTTTATATTTAGTAAGACTGGATATTAACTAATATAAATAGTAGCCCAGATAGCAGGAGAGCATGTAAAAACCATTGAATCATTTGTTAATGCATCAATATTTCCTGTAGCTCAGTGTTAGAGCATGGCATTAGCAACGCCAAGGTCATGGGTTCAATCCAAGGGATGCACATACTCAGAAACAAATGTATAGTAAAATGCAATGTAAGTCACGTTGGATAAAAGCGTCTGCCAAATGCATAAATGTAAATATCGCTTTTGCACCTGCAAATAATGTTGAAAAATGTTTGAAATGTAGAAAAATGATTGTGAAAATGCCGTATTGGCTACTATAAATGTTTTAAAAGAGTTGTACCTTAACATAGTACAGCATAAAATATAGATTGACATATTTACTGAGTGCTACAGTGTAATGAGTAGAAAGACATTTCTAATGCTGGGTTCCCACCCGACGCGAATGAAGCGTTCAGCGCGAGTGATTTACATGTTAAGTCAATGCAAAGACGTGATAGACATCCTGCGGCGCGAATGATGGGATTCGCGCGAATTGACTGTTTGACACGCGTAACGCGTGATTCGCGTGAGTTCAAAAATATGAACTTTGGCGAAAATTCGCGCCACGTTAACCAATCAGGAGCTTGCTCTAGTAGTGACGTGATTATGACGTAGCGAGCGGAGGCAGATATCAGAAACAACAATGGAGGACAAAATAATCGTCACTGTATGTGGCTACCCGGAGCTGTACTATACATCTTACTTTTATCGAAACAGGAATAAAAAGGATCTTGCTTGGAAGAAAGTGAGTGAGAAGGTCGGACAATCTGGTAAGTCTCAACAAAATCCATGTCAGCCATTTCGCAATGAGACTGGAGCCGCCTGGCAGAAGCCCCTCCCATGACGCGAATTCGTGTCTGTTGTGAAGTGAATTTCACGTGAATGAAGCGAGTAAACTAAAATGTACAAGCGTCCAACTACGCGTGAAATGCGCCATTTACCGCCTCTGGTGTGAATGCTCTATAAGAGCGTGTGCTGTCTTCTCCTGCCCCAACCCTTAGTGCCCTTTTTTTGTTTCGGCCACTGCCCAAAATGTCTGTGCACGCCCCTGCTTTTAAGCATGACATCTAAAACAGAAATTTGTTTTGTGGAAACCAAGACTTTGTGAGAATCAGTCAGTCAGACCAAACCAATGCCCCATCTGCTATGGTTTGTCTGTCTTAGATGCCTACACTAACAATGAGGTTGTCTACATTTGGACGGCGGACGATGAGAAATCTGTTTCTGTGGCTCCTGATGGTTCTAGACTCAACCAGTATGACCTGTTGGGCCATGTCATTGGCAAAGAGACCATCAGCTCCAGTACAGGTAATTACTTTTCTTCATGTGAAAGTACATCGTCTTAATGTATATCCATAACTGGGTAGACATGGAGTGACATGACATTTGGATCTTTAGATAGTTTATCAATACTTTTCGTTTTCAGATTATTTCAATATTTAGGTATATTTTGTTAAATTGCAATGATACACTAAATTCTTGTATCATTTTTGTCAGTTACTCTATCGGACGTTTTGAGGTAATTTGGCTGCGCTTTTGTCTTCTGGCTTATGATTAAACAATATTGGAGTTCCCATGGCTGCTTTTCTTTACTTTCCAGCTCATCAAAAAGTCATTAAAATGTGAGTTTATAAAAAGAAATTCATATGTAAGCACAATTTATGTTTGTCTATGAAATCGATTTTAAAAAGCATCCCAGGATGCACTTTCAAAGAGCAATCCGGGATACATTTAGTTGTGAGAATGCCCATAATAATCAGAGGTGTAATTTAGCAAATAGTTGCTTTAAAGATTTGCTCAACATTTTTGATCAGTTTTAAGGATTTTACAATGAAATGTGCTCAAACTTTTAACTGGTAGCATGTGTGAACATTCATTTTATACAGTCAGATTAGTAAAGAATCTGTAGTCTGTTGTCTGAAGAAGCTCAAACTGTTACATTTGGTCATTTGGCACAGTTTCAGCCACAATCTGATTGGGCGATTCACAAAATTCACATTTTTTGTACACCACCATAATAGTTGTATTCATACTAAATTCTGCAGTCACTCTTTTAAAAGGTATTAAGAACACATCTGCCTCTCTTTGTCAGTATTTGAAGTGTACGGTTACAGATGCGTGCTGGATAATGAAAAAAACTCTGGATCTTTTGTTTATACGCATGAATCTATACTCTCCTGTACACATTCACCAGTGCTTCTTTTATGAAATCTCTCATTTTGCACCTGACAACATGAATGAATGAATTTCGCTTGCCTCCCACTCAAATGTTTTTCCAGCTTGGCATTCGCTTACAAATTCCATTTTGCCTGTTTGTAAAGTAATTTATATGGTCTGCTTTGCAAGCTGCAAGTTTATCGATTGCATTCTGTCACAGTTATTGGGGTCACGTGACCTCCGTGAAGCAGGAAGAACCTTTTTGTGCGACCGCACGCGTAAAGTGTGTGTGCAATACGACAACGTGCACAAGTGAAATGAAAGAGAGAGGAAATAGACCCTAAACCCCAGAGAGAGGCAAAGCAGTTAAGGAAATTGTTTATTTTACACTTTAAAGAAAATGTTGCAATTTTAAGTCGGCCATTGTAGGGGTTGTCACCAAACTTGAATAGTCAAACACCAGTGAAATTCCTTGATTTATTAAACACTTTTATTTCAGCTGCAGTAACTTTTGCCTCTTTATCGCCACCTATGTTTGAAATCTAAAAGTGCAGGTTACTTCGCCTAATTATCTTGTGGGCTGAAGTCTCATTATGTCAAACTAATGCGAAATCGTACCCAACACCTGTTACAAATCATTGAAAACCAAATTTCAACACTTTTTCGTGCACTTGCTTAATAACTTGAATATTTTTAACCCAAAAACGTACGGATTGCAGCTTTAAGAAGTTACATATAGGGATGCACCGATACCAATTTTGAAACGCTGGCGCTGAAAGCTCCACAAGCACAATGCGTTCAGTACACGCAACCGCACCACTCTTTCACACACAGTAACGCAAAACAAGCAGAATACATATTTAAACAGTATCTGAATATTTCGTTAGATGTTACGTTAGCTGTTAGCTGTTCAGCGCTAATTTCTTGTTAGGAAATGCCTGTCCGCGTTTTGCGCATTGCGGAAATCATAGGGCTCTATGTATGTCACGTGAGGTATCGGTCTTTGGTATCGGTGTGTCATTACGAGTACATGAGCTTGGTATCGGGCCGATACGTGCATCCCTAGTTACATATGAATATAAATACTAACAATTATATAAATATGAACAATTCTACGATTCTGAATCTATTTAAGGCATAGCTCTCCCAAAAAGTCATCATTTACCCACCCTCATGTATGAGTTTTTTCTCCTGCAGAACACAGAACAAGATATTTTAAAGAACGTTGGTAACCAAACAACACTAACTCGCATTAACTTCCATTGCATGGACACAAAACACTGATACATTTCTCAAAATATCTTATTTTGTGTTCCACTAATAAAAGAGTCATATACAGGATTTAAATGACATGAAGGTGAATAAACGATGACAGAATATTCATTCTTTACATGTACCCCACAGTACACAAAAGATGCCTCTCTGACTGACAGCGCGTCCACTTTTTTATTTTGTGAATCAACAAGTTTCTGCTTTGATCGAGCTCTGAACACTTGATTTAAGATTCTGATAGCTGCGCTCACCTGTTAACCTCTAACCCCTGACGCCCACAACCAAGTTTCTTTCCATCAGTCTTCTGCTTCATTCATATTACGGCTCAGTGAGATTGCAACCAGCAGTTGATGTGAAATAGAATGGCGTGGTGCAGAATAACTTTTTTACTCCTTGTTTCCATAGATAAAGCCGGCTTTGATTTGCCTTGCCTGATCTCACGACAATCCTCTGCATTAATAAAAGCCATATGTCAAGGCTCTGTTCTGAGGCAATGATTATTTAGAGACAGACACTATTAAGATGCATTCAAACAGCCCCGGGTGTACGCTAGCTTTGGTGAAAGGGTTTCACATCGGCTTGCCTGTGGATGAAACGCATTTCACCATCTCCCTCAGCTGAAATGGAAAAGACAAATGTTCTCATGTTTGTTTGTAGAGCACAAGAAGCATCCGTTTGTTCCTCATTTTGTCATTTTAATTGTTTTCTGCTCTGCCTCGCAGTGCAGCCAGAGATTGTTGATTCAATTAAAACTCTGCTTTTCAACCTATGGTCTCTTAAAGGGATAGCTGACCCAGAAGCGAAAAGTTCAGTAATTATTTACTCGCCCGCTCGCATCTTTCTTAACCCGTATAATGAGCTTGTTTTTTTCTTTTAAAGTGTAGTGTCACTATATGGCCAAGAAACACAATATATTTTTCTTAATTCTTATAAAATGTGGAAAAATTCATACTTTTCTGTATGATGTCAGCACTGCAAATTGGCCGTTCAACCTCTGATTTTAATGAGATAATCATGTCCCCCTCGAGGCCTGTCAGAGGTTCAGCGAGAGATGAATGTTGGGATTGAGAATTGTCTGTCACGTTCTTCCTGCTGCTAATGCAAGAACATCCACTCCATGTTCGTCAAAAAATCAGAATATTTCAGTCAATGTGTTGTGCGAGCGAGGCGTATCAATAATTCATTCTGTCTCTTATGGTTTCTCTCCTCTCTTCATCATTTCTTGTACAGGAGAATATGTGGTGATGACAACGTATTTCCATCTGAAAAGGAAAATTGGCTATTTCGTGATCCAGACGTATCTCCCCTGCATAATGACCGTCATCCTCTCTCAGGTGTCCTTCTGGCTGAACCGCGAGTCTGTGCCGGCGCGCACCGTCTTTGGTGAGGATTTTCATCTCTGTTGTTTATTAATGTGCAGATGCACTCCGCAAGTAATACTGTTTAAATTTTGAGGCTACATCAAACCGTGCCGCTGTGCTTTGTATAGTCGTAAGAATGCTTTTGTTTTTTCCTTGTTTTTATCCACCATCATGAAACGACAGGAAGCGTTGAGTAAATGAGAGCACCACGGATGGAATTAAAAGTTTGTGTTCTGTATGAAAGTTTGTACGGAGTTTGAAAAGTTGGATTTTAACTTCTTTTTAGGATTTTGTAGAATGTACCGTTTGATAAAGAACAAATATTATTTGGAATTGAAAACAGTTTATTATTTCTGTTTACCTCATTGCACCTTGTAAGCAACAACAGTTCTTGTTTTCATTAAAACGTGCTTACAAGCTTTGCTTTACGGAAGTGCTTTCGGTGAATAAAAAGGTTACTTTTCTATTGGCCGGAAATATTTTATAGGATTTTAATAACATTATACATGCTTTAAATGGAAAATATTAATTCTATGGGTTACCTCTAAAAAGTATGGAGACTTCATTAAAACTTAAAACTAGGTTTTATTACATTTTCAAAAACAAAAATGCCTTATGACTTTACAGTTCACTGTGTGAACACTTACATTTAGTCATTTCGCACCAGAAAACAGGCAGAATTGGACTTTAAAATCACTGGCAGAGGGTTTATATGTTGTACGTTTAATTCTACTGGGCGGTGTGGGAGCAGGGCATCAACCTGCCCTCGCGTAGGTGCTGTTAAAGTGCTGCAAAAGCGCTTGAATTTCACTCTTACAAGCCTGTCCAAACCCTGGGTGAGTGCGGTCACTGAGCAGCCCTGCGGTTGGACAGTGATGGATTTTGTTTTGAAACTGTGTAAGGATCACAGGATTGACTTGTAATTACCTCAGCCACCGCGCAAGCACCTAATTAATTACAGATTAGTCCGACCCAAACTTGGAACGAAATGAAGTCAGAGAAAGTGATGCTGACAGGCCTCTCGCGGGACGCAGACAGGATACGTAAACCCAAATGCATCGGAACTGAATCTCCCCCCGGCAGGCTTTTCACATCCAATCCGGTGTTAAGAGATTATTGCTTGTTGAGCTCTGAGCTCGCATCAACTTTGCTCTGGCTCCGGCCGGAGCATCAGGTGCAGAGCAGGGCTCATCCTGCCAGCATTACTCTGGAAGGCGTTAGTGTTGATGATGCGAAGATTTCAGCAGTCGGCTGCGGAATGAAATAAGAAAATCTGAGCCTTTTGAACACAACGGCTGATCGAGTGCGGCAGGGTTTCCTGCGTGGTCTCTCACTGCTGCCAAATGTTAAACACCGCGGTTAAAGAAATCATATTTTGATTAGTTGTGAAATGTGAACCGTTTAAAGGGCCACGCAGCACAAAACAAACACTACGCAGTTTTTCCGACAGGGTTTTGTGAGAATATGGCGATGGATGATGTTGCATGCTAATTAGCATATTTGTGACATTATTGTGTTGTATTTACATGTTATTTGAAAGTTATTATGAGTAATGTTATTTCAATTTTAAAGGGGTCCTATTTGCCTATGTTTCGATTTTCAAAAAATGCTTTATAAATTACATATTTCACCCGTGTTTTACAACCTCATCTCGATTCTCAGAAAACAGGCTGTTGAGTTGGTTCTATGAATTAAGTCCCTCCTTCCGAAACACTTTGATTGGTCGAGCTGAGCCAGTCTTTTGTGATTGGTCTACTTAGAGTGTGTGTTGAGATGTCCCACCCATTACCCTATCTCTGTTCCAGAGGGCAGGGTCAATGTACATTTTGGGCTTCATGATGTCACTAGCCCAGGAAAAAGTTGGTTGTGTCCCAACAAGCCGTTTCATTGTGGAATTTTAAAAGTCATTTCTGTTAAGAAAAATATCTTCCTTTTCTGTGAACTTTGAGCATTGCGACATGGGAGATGTTGTTTATGCTTAAACAGCTATACTACTCACTAAGTAAATTTAAAGAAGTGAAATTCCATCAGACATCCCCTTTAATGTCATTATGACAAGTGTTCAAATGTTTATAGGTTGTTTTAAAACTATGGCGGGACAGTTTAGACTGGCGGGCTGCTATAATGTAAGTCTATAATGGGAAACAGGGATGACATATTGTTCTGCAAAATTCTGGAGAAAACACTGCAGTGCAGGTTTGAGATCATTTAGGCTAAAAATATAAATGCTAATTTGAGGTTTTAATTGCGTATTCTTTAAAAATATTTGTCTTCTCGCTTTGCGGACCCAAGTATATGTTAATAGTCATTTTGCTCATTATCCTTTTTATACAATTGAATATTCTGGGCAAATTTTTAATGAGAAACTTTCCACTGAAAGCCATCTCCTCATTTTGGGAACAAATGTGACATTTTTTATACAGTAATGTCACATTATTTCATAAATATTGACGTCGTCTTTCATGTAAAGTTACAATGTCAGAGCCACCAAACTAGCTTGTTAACTCTATACCTGAACAGCCTCATAGACACACTCCTAACAAAGACAGAACAAGATACCTTATCGACATCTACCCGAAGTCAATGCAAACATGGCGCTGAGTGGGATAACGTCACTTCAAGGTACTTTGGTCACACTCTATTGTTACAGCCCTGCTCACAATTATTGGCACCCTTGGTAAATATGAGCAAAGAAGGCTGTAAAAATAAATCTGCATTGTTTCTCCTTTTAATCTTTTATTTAAAAAATTCCAACATTTCATTGAAGGAAAACAATTTGAAGTGGGGGGGAATATCACATTGAGAAAAAAATGTTTTTCTTCCATATATGTTGGCCACAATTATTGGCACTCTTGTATTTAATTCACCCCGCAACCTTAATTTATAAGAAAATCAGCTCTGAGTGTTTTCTTTTCAGTCTGATGAGGTTTGAGATTACATTGAGAGTCATCTGAGTCCATTCCTCCATAAAGAATTTCTCCAGATCCTTCAAATGTTGGTCCTCCCTCTTCTTCAGTTCATATCACTCATTTTCTATAGGGTTCTGGTCAGGGAACTGGGATGGCTATGGCAGGATCTTGATTTTGTGTTCAGTGACCCATTTTTTATTGATGTTGATGTTTATTTTGAACCAGTGTGCTGATGGACGATCTAACCACAACCCATTATAATATTTCTAGCAGAGCAAGTCAGGTTTTGATTTTTTTACTTGTTGGTATTTGATATAAAACATGATGACATGTATCTGAACAAAATGTCCAGAACCTCTGGTATAAAAGTAGGTTCACAACAATGAAGATCTGGTGATATATTTAACTGTGGACATGGGGCATTCTTTTATCCCTGTGTGCACCAAACCTATCTTGTGTTATTGCTGCCAAAAAAACTCTTTTTTCATTCCATATGGCCATAGACCCCAGTCCTGGTTGAAGTTCCAGTATGGCAGATTAATATGGTGCAGTTTATTTTTGCATAAGAGCATAAGATTTGTTTCTTGAACAGTGTCCCAAACAACTTGTGGTGATGGAAGTGCAGTTTTCCTTTATTTTTATTAAATGCTTTCTGACCCCAAAATTCAACTGATTACTGCAATTTTCCATCTGTGCTCTTTGAAGAGTTAGACAATATAGACACACATCCTGTTTCAAGCTGATTTTCAACATCTCCAGTCCATTAAAACATCTTGATCATTGCCCTGATGTTGGAAATGACATTGTTTATTGTTTTAACTATTTCCTTAAAGCCATTTTGTATGTTGTGTAGCTCAACAGAACTATATTGCACATCAGAACTATATTCTTTGGTTTTACCCATTGTGATGAATGATTAAGGGGGTTTGGGCTTTGTGTTACTAATATTTATTCTCCTGTGCAACAAGAAGTCATATCTGGACAACGGCATGTTTCTAGTCACCTTGGTGTGCTAAGAAAATGTAAATATCAATGGGAATATACTTGGGGGGTATTTTACTCATAAGAATTTCTAGGGGTACCAATAATTGTGGCCAGGGTGTATTAGAGAAAAAAAATTCTCAATGTGATATTCCCCCTACTTCAAATTGTTTTACTTTAATGAAATGTTGGAATATTGTATATATTTTTAATAAAAGATCAAAAGGAGAAACAATGTAGATTTATTTTTACAGCCTTCTTTGCTCATATTTACCAAGGGTGCCAATAATAGTGGAGGGCACTGTATCAATAGTGAGCCCTGAGACGTTTCATTAGTTGCTTCCAGTTTAGTTAGTATGCACACTTAGAGAGCAGGGAGTTTAGACAGCGAGGTAGCTCACCGGGTATTGAATCAGAGCTCCTATCATTCAGTATGCCTGGTTTCCTCCTCCTGTGCCTTTTCCCGTCAGCCCCCTTCAAAATCCCCACTGTTTCTACAGCTACCAAACATAGTATTTACCTTCAGTAAATACTGAATTACACCTTCGTGTTTGTGTTCTGCCTCTGGCACCATCATACGCCTCCGGTCTTTTCTCTTTTATCCTTTGTTCCTCATAATTCTTTGCTCTGCTGTATTTATCGTTGTCTTTAAACCGGAGCTAACTCTATCATTTTTAAGATAAAGCCAAAGCGTGCAGCACGGCTCGCTCAGGTGTGTGGTCATAATTCATCTTCAACCCCTCATTTTTTGCTGACCGCCCTCTCCATTAGCCCTTGCACACCCACAGTCTTCAAAGGAGATTTGCTAGAATTAGTGTTCAGCCCACACAGATATCTACCTATATGTCAATACTAAGCTGTATTTGCTGAAGTAAACATTACTATTACTAATACTCAAACAAACCCTGAGTATCACGGATGATTTGTGATCAAATTGTGCAGTTTATTGAGGAGAGGTGTGATAATATTGACAAAGTTTACATGGCGGATGATAAAATGGATTACAAAAATAGGCTTAAAATGAAGTATCATCCTAAAGATTGGGGCGATAAGCAGTGTTGTGGAAAAATATCAGTCTTGTAGTTCAAAAAATCTCTCAGACAAGGAAGGTCCGGGTGCCAAGGAGTTAACTTTATTTGCTCGAGCCAAACAAAGTGAGATGTTCCAAGTCATCTAAAAACCAAGTGTTTTCCAGTCTACAGTTATAGTAAAATTTCTGAAAGGTGGTCTCTTCTGAAACCAATCAGGTATTTTCCTGTTATCTCTTATTTTTATTAACCAATTGTTAATTGACTGCCACCAATAAGTCCCAGGTAACAAGGTATGTATCTAATGGAGGTACGCTGGTTATTACATCATTTTTAAAATAATTTGCATACAATGGTTACTACACGAGACCACCAAACAAGCCATGGTCTCCATACGAGACGGCGTGGCGTACGTGCGTAATCATGGTTACTTTTAAACAGTGGAAAATCCCCAGGTTTCAGAGAGAGCACAACAGGCTTCAAACCTTAGGCCTCTATAAACATCACTGGATTTTACCTTGTTACAAAGTCCCAAATGTGCTTTAAACATGCTTAAAGTGACATTAAGTGCATTTATATGAACAATCATTGGTTACAGGTACAGATTGTGTCATTAAATCATCAATTCTTCTTCAAATAATCAAATTATCATCATAAACCTACTTATATGTAATTATCCTTATTGAATATGATTTCAGATCAACCCATCTATGTACTAATGTTCCTATGAATACTTCTCAATACTTTTTAGGTATTTTATCAAGTGCATTTATAACTGTGGTGAAAAACAGTGCTCAATACATGTAAAAACATATCTATTTGTGCCCAGAAATTACACAATATATTCCCCCCTTTGGGACTCAAAAAGAGTCCCACACATGATTAATTTCTGACGAGGAATATATACTACAAAGTGAATGAGTGCAGGCAAATGTCAACAAAACCGTAATAAGAAATGTGTAAGTATATGCGTGGGGGAAATCCTTAAGTAATTACTCGAAGTATGAAAGCTAATAAAAATCCATCTTATCCATCTTGGTTATCTCGTAACACGGACAACACCTGCTTATAACCCACTATAGAACAAAGACATATCTATTCATTTTCATAGATACGTTCAGTATTAACTGAATAAACAACCATCTGTTGTTGAGGAGCAGACGTGTTAGCTCTCTTAATAGCCTGCATGACACATGGCCAAAAACATAACAATAACAAAATGGGCAAGAGAATGCAGGTTGCCAACATCAATATGTTATGTAGATTTGGGAAAATATTATTGAACCAGTCCCAAATGGAAGATTCTGAATTCACTTCTTCTTTTGTGATCATTGTGGATAACATGGTGATGTTATTTATTCCTTGTTCGATAAGATGTCCATCCGCGTCATTGTCTGGAATGTACGTGCAACAAGTCTCTCCAATCATAGCACAAACACCTCCGCGTGCTGCGGTGAGTTGGTCCAGGACCACTCTGTTCTGGAGTGCGGTAAGCCGTATTCCTCGAAGTTCCTCTCTGATTCCTTCCATCATGATTTTCGTTGTATTGATAAATGAGGCTAGCTCATATCTGGTGATTTCCACATCATGCATCAGTGATTCTACACCCAGTGCTGGGCTGAAAGCAGCCACAAGTTTCTCAGCAACTGTCCATATGTGATGGTTCTTTGGCACTGGGCTTTCTC
>NW_026634656.1:39926-41417 GCF_024868665.1 Triplophysa rosa
ACCGGATAATGTTTTACGGCCATGTCCCTAATAAAGTATATGTAGGCTATGTGTGGTAACCCTATCTACATACAGTTAGGGTGATATTTAATGACTAGATTGCCTTCTCTATGCAACTTAGCCAAACTCGTTTCGTTTGGTCACACCACAAGGTGTCACTGTGGCCTCAAAGCTTCAGCACCGCCGCTCTGAGATCGATTGCTAATGTCCGAGGTGAAACACGCCCCCACTCATTAGCATACAGACAAAGAAATACATAAATAAATAACTGTAGAAATAAATAAATGTGAAAATAAATAAATGTAGGAATAAATACATATATACATGAATAAATGTGGAAATAAATAAAAGTGGAAATAAATGATTGTATAAATAAATAAATGAAAAAATAAATAAACGTGGAAAAATATATAATTACACATAAATAAGGAAATAAAAGCACAAATACTCATTTATTTGTGCTTTTTTACATTTCTTCATGGATTTATTTTTTGTATTTATTTATTTTTAATATTGTCAATTTTGGCATTCCATACCTCCAGTGGTGCTATGAGGGAACTGAGAACAAACATAACAGTTTCTGGAAGCATACATTTTGACTGTATGATTGGTGAATCTCCACCACATGTTAGTAGCATAAGGATGAGGGGGATTAGGGTGATCCATCCATGAATCAAGTCGGTCTGTGTTGTTGATACTCTGTCATTTATTTCGGTGTTTTGGTGCAGACTCTGGAACCAACTGACCTGGGAACAAATGTTCATCTGTGGTAGCATTTACTCAAGTCAGCCTGCTCCAAGGTAGTATTCAAGAAGTCTGTGCCGTTCTAATCCATATCCATGTCTTTGCGCAGAGTTATGTTATCCTTGAAAAGGGTATCTGGAAGTTCTTCATCATCTGGGAATTGTCTCATAAGTATTGGTATTATGTTCACACATGTCAAAATGATCAACATAGATGCTATGTCTCGCTGTCCAAACAACTTTCGGAGTCTCATGGGATGCCATGGGTGTCTTCAGCCCTCCATATTATTTGCAAGGTTTATTTTTTAGTAAGATTCAATTCAATTCATATCCTTTAGTGTGATAAGTAAAAATCATCCACTGACCTGGTTTTAATCTAAATTCTGCTTTAAATCGTGTATGACAATTATGTGGTTTAAATTTCAAAGTCCCTGTGTTCAGGTTAATTGAGGGCCAAAGCAAATATTGAGTGCACAGTTAAAGTCCAACTTGGGCTTCTTTCAGTCCATGAATCATCCTGTGTTGAAGTAAAACCTACAGCCAATATAGCATTATCCTGTGACAGCAATTTCAGAGGCTCTAGCAGTTCCAGTTGTCTTTGTTCTTGAAATACAGACACATAACCAGAATTCACCAGTTCTTGATAACACGGCCTCTCAGTACCTTCCTCCCTAGTTGGAAAATAGAGCGATGTCCCTCTTATTCGGTCTGCAGGTGGTTTTCGGTGTGGGGTGTCATCCGTATGATC
>NW_026634656.1:41498-70720 GCF_024868665.1 Triplophysa rosa
TAATTGCGTTGTGTTATCTGTATATTTTTCGCAGCTGTTACAAAGACTGCTAATATACTCTCAGTCTTGTTGCAGAAGTCTTCTATCAACATGCGTCGAGTAGGATCTGTTGTTGTCTCTTCCTGTCCAAAAGTTAGTTGGATGAAATGGAAAATATCTGGATTGAGGTGTCTTTAAATTAGATAATAAATGATCTTGGGTTGTCAATGGTACAACGTGAGCCACATTGGAAAAGTCTTTGAAATGGGTGAGGTCACTAAAGGAGTCACTCAGGGTAACTAATTTCTTTAAGCTAACTATGTTCGTCCAGTGGGTGGCCCCCACCCTCTCTAAATGAGGGAGTTCTTCCACTGGCACTTTGCCCTCGTGCTCCTACTCACAGTTCTAGTTCCTTGGGTAATGCACACACACGTACTCCCACTCCGTGATAGGTAAGTTATGACCTGTAGTTGTTAAGGCTTTCTCTCCTCGATGTATAACTGGTCATTGTCCAGGTTGTGTGAAGAAAAAGAAAATAGTTATTCCACAATCGGTGTCATATTTGGCTGGTACAGCAACTGAATGTCCCACAGCCAGAACTGCTGTCCTGTTTCAGTATCTGTCGTGCTGCTGGTCCCAGTATTCGTCTGGAGTACCAAGATCGTGAAGGGTGTAGTACCGCTCTCTCATACCAGGATTGTTCTCGGTTCCGTGAATATTCTTCTTCCGTTAGTGGTATACATCGTTTCCATGGTAATTTAATTTCCTCTCGTCGTATTAGGTAGTCTGCATCCGTGATGTCACTCTGAACAGAAACTGTGTTGTTTTTGAGAATCTGCAGTCCTGCTTTGGAACACCCCCAATCTTGTCCTGCTCAAGGGTTGTGATAAGAGTGAGGTAGAGAAAGATAGAAAGAAAAAATGGAGAGAAAGAAAGAGAGAACACATAATACATAGCCCTCTCTGTTATTTCTTTTGGGGTTATAATTAAATAAATCAACTTGTTTTTTACATGTGCAGTTTCAAAAGGGGAAGGGGTTCACTGCCAAAACAATAAACAAAACATGAGCTATCTTCCTGCCTATAAGTGTCTTAAAAGAATATAACTATACTACATGTCCCAAAAGGAAAACAATTCTAAGCTATCTCCCTTATTATTCAAAAACAAAACTATAATGGTAAAACAAAAGTGGCACCCCTTGTTTTGGTTTTGCAATAGACACCTATGGAATGTCATCATATTCTTCACATTTTTCCATTGCTGTGACCATGGTTAACATAAATGCCTCAGAGTCATTGTGCATATGTAACTTAGCATGTAGTGACATTTGTTTTGCTGTGGCTCTAACCAACAAAGACCTTATCATAGGGAGAACACAACAAAATAATATTGCGGAAATCATTAGAACAACAACAATTATCATTCCCACTTGAGTTAGCCATTTTCTCCAGGACCCAAACATTGACTCAAACCATGTTTCAAATGCCCTATCTGTTCCAGCATTGGCCGTTACTTCATCCCTCAGATTTTTCAATTTTTCCATAGCATGAGTGAAAGACCCATCAGGGGAAGTATTATTAGGAATATAAGTACAGCAATCTTCTCCAAACATTACACAAACCCCTCCTTTTTCAGCTAATAACCAGTTCAGGGCTTGTCTGTTTTGCCAGGCCATTTTACTCGTTGGGGCTAATTGTTCTCCAAGGGCTTCAAGTGCATCATTTGTTAAATTAATAAACCTCTGCTGATTGTAATACAAATAGTTAATCCATTCTGTGTTCTTATTTGGGGTTATCCATACCAGAATAGATTCAAATCCAGATCTAACCTCATCTCTTGCTTTAAATTGGTGTGGATTATTTCTAGGTTGGCCAATAGCATCTAAATAAACATTAGGGTCACTCTGGTATGCTCTCTTAATTATGTTATGTTTGGGCTTGCTTTTTACATTTTCATTTGGGTCCCATGTAATAATAGTAACATCTTGTATTAGTTTTACTCTTGCACATAAACCTTCCCATTTTTTTGGCAATGTTGGCCTTAGTTTGCTTCCTACACACAACCAAAAATAGTCAGCAATAGCATTTGCTTGAGTTTGGTAAGATTCAATTAATGGCCATCCTATTGTCATATTTTGGCAGTTTTCTGGACCTATTACTGTGAAGTTATCTGTAAATGTGGCTGAAGCAAACTTATTACTCCAATGTCTTTTAATATTCTTTTGACCTCGCATGCTTTTATCCAAATGCCAAACAGTTGTACAATTCCCTTCAAAAAATCCCACATTATTTCCACCTTTTTTGTTTGTACCATTAAAGCATTCATATTGCAATGTGCAATCTATGTCATAAACAGCTGGAACTTCAATCATGTTTGTTGGCAGGTTTACATCAATGTCCATACATTCCTTTCCCCATAATGGGTGAGTGTAGTACTTTTCCCTGTTTTTCCGTCCTGCCAAAGCTATGCACTCTGCATGGCAAAAAGGAACAGTGTTTCTCTTTTTATCACACTGTTTTGTGTAATGTCCAGCACAATGTCTATAGTCTTATGGGTTTGGCACAACGATGAGTTTGCTTAATGGTGAGGGGGTGCAAAACACACAACTGTCCATATATGACTGTTCCACTGTAAAACGTGCCCATCTATACCACTCATTGTGAATAGCAATGTCCCAAAGTCTCTCATACTGTGGTAGTTCATCACAAATCGAAGTCTGGGGGTGACTAACTGAGGTCTGACACATCGATTGTTGGGAGGTCTTCTCCCAGTAGTCGTTCAAGGGATAATTCTGGGTCAGGTACCCCTGGGTCTGTGGTATGGTCTGTACCAGGCTCATCAGTAGTAATACCGTGATCAGAATGTCCTGCATCTCCCTCCCGACTTGGGCCTGGACGTAACTCCCTGTCGCTTGCCGGGGTCGGAACGGTGTCTGGTTCCTGTCTATGGCGGCTATCTCGAGTTGCACTATGTTCTCCATGTATGTCAGGATCGTATACAGGCCTGCCAGCATGCTCCGTCGGTTGTCTGTGTTCTGTGCTCTGGCCTGGCTCCTGCCCCGTTCGTTCTGGTCGTGGCCTCTGTTCTGGCTCGGGCGGCGGCTCGTGCTGTGTCTGCTCCTGCTCCTGGTCGAGTCTCTCCTGCTGTGCCCTCTGCTCTGGCTCGTGCTGTGGGAGCTGCTCTGGTTGTCTCGCACGCCTATGTGCACGGACATGTGTTCCTGCACTGTCCGGGAGGCAGACACACTCTGTCAGTTTAAATCTAGACTAAAGACGCATCTTTTTAATCTTGCATACACTACTCTTCCATAATATAAATCTTCTGAGGGTTTAGGCTGCATTAGTTAGATCAACCGGAACCAAAAACACAACTGATGTACTTGTTGCATCAAAGAGTACAGAACAGTACTCTACTCTCAGCCAGTCTTGTCTCATTGTTCCAAGGTTACCACAGCGAGCAGGATGCAGTTCATGGCCTGACCTGATGGTAGAGTGGAGAATGGGAAGTGGGGACCTGACAAGAGCTGAGATGATAGAGCTGGATAAAGAAGGACGCGGTCTCTTGACATGTCTTCACCACAAAACTTCAAATGCTATTAGATTATTAATGATAATCTTAAACTACAATTTATTTTATTATTAAGTTTATTTATTTTATTTAGCCTTGTTGTGCAAGTTCTCTGGAGCTTGTGCAGAGGCAGCAGCTTTTGCCAGAGGGGAACTGGAATCCCCTGGTTGGGCCTGGGTTCTCCTGAGGTTTTTTTTCTCGATTAGAGTTTTGGGTTCCTCGCCACCGTTTGCATACTGTTTTTGCACTATCTGCCTGACCGGGGGGGCTGCTTTAGAATCTTAAAGTTTTACTTAATTAATATTGCATATAGGAATTTATTATCTGTTATATTTGACCTGTGCTTCTCTCTCCTTTATCTTAAATGTGTGCTCTCACTGAGCGTGTGTGTGTGTGCATACTTGTCTGTGTACGTACGTGTGTGTGTGTGTGTGTGTGTGTGTGTGTGTCTCTGTGTCGGTGTGTGTTGGTGCGTGTGCGTGTTGTGTGTGTGGAGTGTTTTGTGCGTGGGTGTGTCTGTCTTCTGTGTTTTCAACCTTTTCTTGTTTTTGCAGGTAAAACTTTGATTGTTTTGCTTGTAGTCAATGTGTCTCATGTACAGCTGCTTTGTAACAATGAAAATTGTAAAAGCGCTATATAAATAAAGTTGAGTTGAGTTGAGTTGAGTATGTATTCCTCGACGAGGTGGGAGCTCTCTCGGGGGTCCCCTGACTATCATCTTGGTGCTGTGCTTCGTCTGAAGTCTCTGATAGTTCCTCGACGGCTTGTTCAGGATCTCGTATACGGAGCTGTGGCACTCTGGTACAATGGTTCAAGTGGTACCAGGTGTTGCTTCCTTCCACTTGTACTGCTGTTGGTGTTGCTCGTACGACTGTGTAAGGCACTTCTCTCCGCGGCTCATTCCATCTCCTTCTGAAGACCCTCAGATAGACTTGGTCTCCAGGAACGATTGCACATGGAGCTTCTTCGTCCTCTCTGGGCCCTTGGCGATGCTCCTGTGAATATATAGCCTCATGTATAGCAGTTAATTGTCTCATGTAAGTTCTTAATTCAACTTGCAATTGTTCCATGGGCGGTCCATCATAAGGGCCCCTTAAGTATGGCACTGGCATAGGTCTGCCCGTGAGCATTTCATGTGGGGTCAAATTCGTGGTTCTGTTAGTTTGCATGCGATAGTTCATTAGTGCCAACGGTAAAGCATCTACCCAGTTCAATTTGGTATCTGCACAGATCTTATTTATCTTTGCTTTTAAAGTCCCATTCGCTTTCTCAACCATTCCTTGAGATTGAGGTCTGTAAACACAGCCTAGCCGCTGTTTTATTTGCAGCTGTTGTAAGACAGTCTTTACTGCTCGTTGAATAAAAGAGGAGCCGTTGTCCGAGCTGATCTCAGAAGGAATTCCAAACCTAGGAATCACCTCTCTTGTCAAGAACTTAATCACAGTCCCAGAGCCCTGGTCTGCTGATGGCACAGCTTCCACCCATCTGCTGAATCTGTCTATAATCACCAACATGTATCTTTTTCCTCTGACTGATTTGATCATGTTAACATAATCCATTACTAAGTGTTTAATAGGTCCCTCAGGTACAGGGATGTGTCCTATGGGTGCTGAAGTCCCTTTCCTAACATTGTTCTGAGCACAAATGTCACATCCTGTTAGGTAATCATCCACTGTTGCTTGCAAATAAGGTGACCTATATCCTTGTTGCTTGATCTTTGGAAGAACATATATTGTTGGCGAAACAAGACAAAACTTTAGACCAGTATTGGACAGAGCAACTGGCCATTTAACTTTGGAATATACGGACATCACTACGCAGCTTTGGAAATATTATACGGATTATTACCCAAATAATTGACCTAATAAACATTGTATGTGACGAATGTCATCTGCCTTTAGACAATTTGCTGAAAAATTCAAACCTGATCATACGGATGACACCCCACACCGAAAACCACCTGCAGACCGAATAAGAGGGACATTGCTCTATTTTCCAACCAGGGAGGAAGGTACTGAGAGACCGTGTTATCAAGAACTGGTGAATTCTGGTTATGTGTCTGTATTTCAAGAACAAAGACAACTGGAACTGCTAGAGCCTCTGAAATTGCTGTCACAAGACAATGCTATATTGGCTGTAGGTTTTACTTCAACACAGGGTGATTCATGGACTGAAAGAAGGCCAAGTTGGACTTTAACTGTGTGCACTCAATATTTGTTCTGGCCCTCAATTAACCTGAACACAGGAACTTTGAAATTTAAACCACATAATTGTCATACACAATTTAGAGCAGAAGCCAGATTAAAACCAGGTCAGTGGATGATTTTTACTTATCACACTGAAGGATATGAATTAAATTGAATCTTACTAAAATTAAACTTTGCAAATAACAATATGGAGAGCTCCAGACACCCATGCCATCCCATGAGACTCCGAAAGTTGTTTGGACAGCGGGACATAGCATCTATGTTGATCATTTTGACATGTGTGATCGTAATACCAATACTTATGAGACAATTCCCAGATGATGAGGAACTTCCAGATACCCTTTTCAAGGATAACATAACTCTGCGCAAAGACATAGATATGGATTTGAACCACACAGACTTTATGAATTCTACCTTGGAGCAGGCTGACTTTGGAGTAAATGCTACTACAGATGAACATTTGTCCCCAGGTCAGTTGGTTCCAGAGTCTGCACCAAAACACCGAAATAAACGACAGAGTATCAACAACACAGACCGACTTGATTCATGGATGGATCACCCTAATCCCCCTCATCCTTATGCTACTAATTTGTGGTGGAGATTCACCAATCATACAGTCAAAATGTATGCTTCCAGAAACTGTTATGTTTGTTCTCAGTTCCCTCATAGCACCACAGGAGGAGACTGGTGGCCACATCAGGATCATAACACAACATTTGAGATGACTATGGTTGCGATAGCAGCTGCAGGACTACAAAGGAACCCAAATGCAGATACTGAAAATGTTATGATTACTCGAATGGACAGCACTTGGAAATCAATCACTCTCCCCAAAAGACTTTTGCTCAGATTGCAACAGTCAAGCATTTACCTAGTAAACTCATCTGTTATGAACGATCTTCAGGAGGACATTTCTTGGGAAAATTACCAGAGAGGAAATGTTCACATATCTACAAGCAAACAAATGAATCTATGAGACAAAGTTGTATGTCATGTCTTCGCATAGCAGACTATGTGCATCCTCCACCTCGCCTTATTACAACTACACATAAAGCCCCACAAACAGTTGTGGCCTACCAATACCTTGTGACTTCCGAGAGAGGACGAGCAAAATGTCCTTCATGTTTGACTGTGCATGTTCCCGATCTAGAGGGAACAGGTGTCGTTGAAGGACACTACTGGCTGTGTGGATATCGAGTATACTTATCCTTACCAAAGAACTGGACAGGACTATGTGCTTTAGTCCAACTACATGGAGGAGCCATCATCTTGCCCCATCGAGCAATGGACAGTCAACAACGAACAAGAAGAGACCTATTCAATTTCCTGAGAGAAAGCCCAGTGCCAAAGAACCATCACATATGGACAGTTGCTGAGAAACTTGTGGTTGCTTTCAGCCCAGCACTGGGTGTAGAATCACTGATGCATGAAGTGGAAATCACCAGATATGAGCTAGCCTCATTTATCAATACGACGAAAATCATGATGGAAGGAATCAGAGAGGAACTTTGAGGAATACGGCTTACCGCACTCCAAAACAGAGTGGTCCTGGACCAACTCACCGCAGCACGCGGAGTTGTTTGTGCTATGATTGGAGAGACTTGTTGCACGTACATTCCAGACAATGACGCGGATGGACATCTTATCGAACAAGGAATACATAACATCACCATGTTATCCACAATGATCACAAAAGAAGTGAATTCAGAATCTTCCATTTGGGACTGGTTCAATAATATTTTCCCAAATCTACATTACATATTGATGTTGGCAACCTGCATTCTCTTGCCCATTTTGTTATTGTTATGTTTTTGGCCATGTGTCATGCAGGCTATTAAGAGGGCTAACACATCTGCTCCTCAACAACAGATGGTTGTTTATTCAGTTAATACTGAACGCATCTATGAAAATGAATAGATATGTCTTTGTTCTATAGTGGGTTATAAGCAGGTGTTGTCCGTGTTACGAGATAACCAAGATGGATAAGATGGATTTTTTTTAGCTTGCATATTTCGAGTAATTACTTAAGGATTTCGCCCACGCATTTATATAGATATATATCTATATATACTTAGACATTTCTTATTACGTTTTTGATGACATTTGCCTGCACTCATTCACTTTGTAGTATCTATTCCTCGTCAGAAATTAATCATGTGTGGGACTCTTTTTGAGTCCCAAAGGGGGGAATATATTGTGTAATTTCTGAGCACATCTAGATATATTTTACACGTATTGAGCACTGTTATTCACCACAGTTATAAATGCACTTGATAAAATACCTAAAAAGTATTGAGAAGTATTCATAGGAACATTAGTACATAGATGGGTTGATCTGAAATCATATTCAATAAGAATAATTACATATAAGTAGGTTTATGATGATAATTTGATTATTTGAAGAAGAATTGATGATTTAATGACACAATCTGTACCTGTAACCAATGATTGTTCATATAAATGCACTTAATGTCACTTTAAGCATGTTTAAAGCACATTTGAGCACAATGTAACAAGGTAAAATCCAGTGATGTTTTTAGAGGCCTAAAGTTTGAAGCCTGTTGTGTTCTCTCTAAAACCTGGGGATTTTCCACTGTTTACAAGTAACCATGATTACGCACGGACGCCACGCCGTCTCGTATGGAGACCATGGCTTGTTTGGTGGTCTCGTGTAGTAACCATTGTATGCAAATTATTTTAAAAATGATGTAATAACCAGCGTACCACCATTAGATACGTACCTTGTTACCTGGGACTTATTGGTGGCAGGCAATTAACAATTGGTTAATAAAAATAAGAGATAACAGGAAAATACCTGATTGGTTTCAGAAGAGACCACCTTTCAGAAATTTTACTATAACTATAGACTGGAAAACACTTGGTTTTTAGATGACTTGGAACATCTCACTTTGTTTGGCTCGAGCAAATAAAGTTAACTCCTTGACACCCGGACCTTCTTTGTCTGAGAGATTTTTTGAACTACAAGACTGATATTTTTCCACAACACTTCTTACCGTGAGTACCGCTGGGTTGAGCTCTCTCCCTGACGGGCTCACGAGGTACCTGTGGCTAGTGACTCTGGTGATCTGCTGTGGACATATTTTGCTCAAAGACCTTTTTCCTGCATTTGAGTCTCTGAACCTCTTGTTCCTCATCGAAATCACGACAGGTGGGCTTTGCATTGTATACTGCATCTAAAATTTGCTAACTCAAAGGCTATCCAAGATATGACTTTCCTCATCAGAATAGCAACGAATGGCTCCATCTAATACAAGTGCATGGCCACCAATTTAAGATTGTCAAAAACACATTTTAGCATTTATTGAGTGCAGTGGATCAGTGAATTTCATCTAAAGCGAATCTATACATTTCAATAAAAACAAGCTGCTAACTAAAACTTGAACTCAGATCAATGTTGTTGTCATGACCAACAGTTTCAGAAAGCTAACAGATAAAGTTGAAACTTTTTTACAAACATTGATTGATTAGACTTGTGTGGATAACTTGAATGGACAAATGTGAACTTTTGCAGATGTAATACTTTTTCTGGTGTTTTGTTTGTGTATTGTATTAAAGTACTCCATTAAACCTGTCTCATTACGTTCCTGTAGTGATGTTTGCTTTTTTTTACTCCGAGAAGATGCAGCAAAAGTAGAAACTAGGTCGTCTCACCTCACTCTCTTAAGGACATTATATTTATGTTCCATTTTATTTTGCATTTTGGAGTTACTTTTGATTTAAATAGATGCCATCGCTGTCGGGTGGAAATCTCGTAAAATGTATTTTCCATTATTATTGGTCACTCTTTGTTTACCACTACTGTAAGGTTTTGACATTATTTAAATAAAGCCTTCTTAAAGTGACTGCTTTTATTTTATTTTCAGGCAAAATGTGTTAATGTATACATCACTTACTATTATTTATGGAATTTTTATTACAAAAATTTTACAATACAGCTTTTATTTTCTGTGTCCTAAGCATAATCACCTTTTAGAATTGTATTATAATGATGTTAAATGACACAAAAATAAAACAAATTACATCAATTATAGTCTGATGCGTTAAGATTCAAGTAGCAACAGGCTGCGTCACAAAATTGAACACCGAGTAAATATCTCTGTATTGTGAGATTTGCTTATTAGTTGTCCTGAACTGAGCCATGTCATGATAGCATACACTCCATCCACATGAGGGATTGTTACTCTAGTGTTTTGCTCCTCCAATGAATCCTCAAGCGCTGTCTTGCTCCAAAAGGTCCTAGGATAAAATAAATAAGTTGAGGTATGCATCGCTCTGTGCGTTTTTAATCATAACATGGACACCTGGTTGCAAAGTTGATTGGGGTAAGATTCTGCTTTAAACAATGTCCATCTTTTTTACACATTTTGTCTAAGACGGACCGTTTTAAATGTTTAAACCGTTTCCTATGTACACACGAGTGAAATCTCATGCTCTATGATGTAATTCCTTGCATCCAAGCAAAATTCACAAAACTGACAAAACACATCTGTTCCCTGGTAACAATACATTAAACTAGATCGGTACATTCTCTGAAGAAAATGTGAGTGATGCTTTGTGAAAAACTGCGGAACTGTGCACTAGAGTGATAACACATTAAGCCACGAATGAATCTAACCAATCCCCATGTCTCTACGATGTTCTGATGCAGAGATATACAGGTGCTGGTCATATAATTAGAATATCATCAAAAAGTTGATTTATTTCACTAATTCCATTCAAAAAGTGAAACTTGTATATTATATTCATTCATTACACACAGACCAACAGACCAGACAGACCAACTTTATGGAGATGCAGATTTCATTTTCCAACAGGACTTGGCACCTGCACACAGTGCCAAAGCTACCAGTACCTGGTTTAAGGACCATGGTATCTCTGTTCTTAATTGGCCAGCAAACTCGCCTGACCTTAACCCCATAGAAAATCTATGGGGTATTGTGAAGAGGAAGATGCGATATGCCAGACCCAACAATGCAGAAGAGCTGAAGGCCACTATCAGAGCAACCTGGGCTCTCATAACACCTGAGCAGTGCCACAGACTGATCGACTCCATGCCACGCCGCATTGCTGCAGTAATTCAGGCAAAAGGAGCCTCAACTAAGTATTGAGTGCTGTACATGCTCATACTTTTCAAGTTCATACTTTTCAGTTGGCCAAGATTTCTAAAAATCCTTTCTTTGTATTGGTCTTAAGTAATATTCTAATTTTCTGAGATACTGAATTTGGGATTTTCATTAGTTGTCAGTTACATTCATCAAATTAAAAGAAATAAACATTTGAAATATATCAGTCTGTGTGTAATGAATGAATATAATATACAAGTTTCACTTTTTGAATGGAATTAGTGAAATAAATCAACTTTTTGATGATATTCTAATTATATGACCAGCACCTGTACATATTGCTAAACTGTTGCTAGGCTAATATGTTTGGTTTCTATGGGCGTGGCTTGGCATCTGCAATTGATAATACTCTAACCTATGAGTAAATCAAACCACCCCCCGTATCTCTATGATGTTCTGATGCAGAGATATAGGTTTTGCTAAATGGTTGCTAATCTAACCTGTTTGGTTGCTATGGGCGTGGCTTAGCATCTGCCAATTGATGATGCTCTAAGCCAGTGGTCACCAACCCTGTTCCTGGAGATCGACCGTCCTGCAGACTGCAGCTCCAACCCTGCTTCAGCACACCTGTCTGTCATTATCAAGCAAACCTGAACACCTTGATTAGATAGTTCAGGTGTGTTTGATTGGGGTTAAAGCTGAAATATTCAGGACGGTCGATCTCCAGGAGTAGGGTTGGTGACCACTGCTCTAAGCTATGAGGGTAAATAACCAACCCCCGTCTCTCTACGATGTTCCAATGCAGAGATATAGGTATTGATAAACGGTTGCTAGGCTGACATGTTTTGTTGCTATGGGCGTGGCTTTGAAGCTTCATGATGATCCTGAGACACTGATTGGTTGCTTGAGTAAAACGAGCCCACCCCCTTGTCTCTATGACACTGTGTTGCAAAGATATCCACCTGAACCTTTTATAATGGGAGTCTATGGGATCGGTTGCTAGGTTGCTGTAAATGGTTGCTATGGGCGTGGCTTAATAGCTTCAAGATGATCCTGTGACACTGATTGGTTGTGTGAGTCAAATGAACCCACCCCCTTGTCTCTACGACACTGTGTTGCAAAGATATCCACATGGACTTTTTATAATGGGAGTCTATGGGATCGGTTGCTAGGTTGCTGCAAATGGTTGCTATGGGCGTGGCTTAATAACTTCATAATGATCATGTCACACTGATTGGTAGCCTGAGTAAAATGAGCCCACCCCCTTGTCTCTAAGTGGTTGTACTGCTGAGATATTCAACACGGGATGTTTTATGCCTTATATGGGCATGCTTCCTGTGATTGGGAAATTTTGGGAGGCTCTTACACCCCAGAGGTACAATTTACACCCCATTGTGAGTGATGTTCTTACAGAGCCTGATAGCCTCTTCAAATCGTGTATTATTTTCATGTTTCTACGACATCCTCACTCGGAGCTACGACCTGTCAAATTTGGGCGGAATGTTAAGTCAATGGGATTTTTCAGGTTTTTATTCGCCCCCCATCGCACCCCCTCCACCCGATCGCTTCCAAAAGTCATCACACACCATTCCTCAATGGGCCACTCGATTTGATGTAGTCATTCATGGGTCCAAAGCGAAAAAATAACACGTAAATATATACGTAGGTATCTAGGTTTTGAATGGGAGTCTATGGGCGCCATTATAAGTATACAGAAATTTTGGGAGGCTCTCACACCCCAGGGGTGCAACTTACATCCCATTGTGAGTGGTGTTCTTATAGAGCCTGATAACCCCTTCAAATCGTGTATTATTTTCATGTTTCTACGATATCCTCGCTCGGAGCTACGATCCCTCAAATTTGGGCGCAATGTTAAGTCAATGGGATTTTTCGGGTGGTTTTTCGCCCCCCATCGCACATCCCCCACCCGATCGCTTATAAAAGTCATAGCACACCATTCCCGAATAGGCTCGTCGATGTGATGTATTCATTCATGGGTCTACGTCAAAAGCTGCGGGACAAGTAGCGTGCCAAACTTTTGGCGGAACAAGAATAATTATAAGTATGTATGTTCGAATAACAATTGTAACAAAGTTCGTGTAGGTGAGAAGGAAGAGATCGGGGACAGATTGACTACTGCAGAGGAGAAGTATGTTTTATTAACAAAATAAATCAAAGTTCAATGCTGACGCTGCGCGTCTCTGTTTCCAGCCTCCGTGTTCCACTGGAGCTGACGATCCTCTCGTGAAGCACTCCTCTCTCGAGCTTTCCCTCTCTCTCTCTGTCTCCGCAGTAGACTCTGCTGGCTCTCACACCCCCGGCTCCTGTCTCCGAGCTGTTTATATGCATCCCCACACCAATTACTGGAATAGAGGACAGCTGATCATCATTTGCACTTCGCACCCCATTTACTCACCACTCTTCTCTCAGCCTTCTCTCCCGCTGCAGACCTCGCTAAATCACACCCCCCTTGCCACAACAATAGTTATGCTTTTTCAAAGCATCACTAATTAGCACTTATTACTGATTTAATGCACTACTGTGAGAAAAGACGCTGCATGATGTGCTCGTCTAAATGAGTTAAGATACGCATGGTATATTCATTGTCATGAGCTAGCAACATCACACATTTACACCAATACAGTCTTTATTTCTAAATACACAGCTAATAATCTTAAAGCGAAGATTAAATACACAGCCAATAATCTTAAAGCGAAGTGTGGGGATACAAACAAACTGCCGGCAGCTTCCGGTTCCTGTCTGCATCGCTGCCGGCAGTTTGTTTGTATCCCCACACTTCGCTCTAATATTAGTGTATTTTATTATCGTTACTATCATTATCGTTACTAACTTATCCTGATATCTCAATAACCCTGCTTTTGTCATTTACTTGAAGATTCTAAACCAAAAGTAATAATTAACGCCGCTAGCGTAGCAATAGCGTGTTAGCTTGCTTTCTGTTTACACTGTGGAATATCATCTTGCCTCTGGTTTGTCTTGTGTGCTAACTGTTTCTCTTTTTAAGCGAGTATACTACGATTCATTGAGCAACCTTGGTAAGTTGGAATTGCACTTCAAACCCAGTGAGTTATGGCTTCTATTCCTATTATTGTTACTTGCACCTCATGTCATATGTTTAGCTTAGCCTTCTCTGTCAGCTGCGAGGGTTTTATATGTGATAACTGCAGGGAAATAGTTAGGCTGACAGAGAAGATCTTAGAATTAGAGTCTCGCATCCGATCATTATCTGATGATAGTAAGAGTGTAGGGACCATAGAAAACACTTTGGATGTGAGCAACATTAGCGCACACAGCTCGGTTCCGGTTGAAAATCCCCCACAGCTGGGAAACTTTGTGACTGTGAGACGGCGTAGTCGCAGGACAAAACATCACTCGACCGTTCCGATTACAGTCTCGAACAGGTTTGCCCCGCTCGGTGATGCACCGACTGAGAAACCTGCTGAAAGTGCCCTAGTTGTCGGTGATTCTATTGTTCGGAACGTTAACATAGAGGCACCAGCCACCATAGTCCAATGTTTACCGGGAGCCAGAGCACCTGACATCAAGTTTAAATGTGCTGGCTAAGGCTAATCGTAAATTCAGTAAGATTGTTATTCACGTAGGCACAAATGATGTTCGACTCCGTCAATCGGAGATCACAAAAGATAATATTAAAGAGGTGTGTGAGCTTGCAAGAACGATGTCAGACTCTGTAATATTCTCTGGCCCCCTCACTGCTTATCGTGGTGATGAGATTTATAGCAGATTATCATCACTAAATGGCTGGTTGTCTGAGTGGTGCCTGCAAAATGATATAGTTTTCATAAACAACTTAAAGAGTTTTGAGGGCAGACCTGACCTGTTGAAACGAGATGGTCTCCATCCCTCCTGGGCTGGGGCTTCCATCCTGTCTATAAATATGGTAGAAAGTCTTAATAATGCTAATGCTAAAGCTTGACTCGCTGGGGCCCAGGTCAGGGAGCAGACAGAATGGCTTAACCAACTGTCTGCTTGCCGTCTCTTGTCGCAGAATACACAAAATGGACAACATGTAATAATCCGTTCCCCCAAACATCACAAAATAGAGACTGTGTCTGTCCCCCGGATTAGCAAACATAAAATAATGCGTAAACCTCTTGAAAGTAATTTAATAAACGTTAAACAAACTAAACATGAACAAAATACAGATAATCAACTGTTACGACTCGGATTGCTAAATATTAGATCTCTCTCTAATAAAGCACTTTTTGTTAACGATATGATAACAGATCATAAAATAGACATGCTCTGTTTGACAGAAACATGGCTAAAACCAGATGATTATATTGCTTTAAATGAATCTGTCCCCCAAGATTATTATTATAAGAGCATGAGCCTCTCTAAAGGATTATGACACTTTCAATAACTCTGACATTAGGACATGTGCCTAAAGCATATAAGGTGGCTGTTATAAGGCCCCTTGTCAAAAAACCCCAACTCGACCCTAGAGAACTAAGGAACTACAGGCGTATATCGAATCTACCTTTCATATCTAAAGTTCTGGAAAAAGTAGTTTCAACTCAATTATGCTCCTTCCTCCAAAGGAATGACATCAATGAAGAATTCCAGTCTGGATTTAGAGCATGTCACAGTACAGAGACTGCTTTGATCAGAGTTACAAATGATCTGCTATTGGCGTCTGACCAAGGTTGTATCTCGTTATTGGTGCTGCTAGACCTTAGTGCTGCATTCGATACCATTGACCACAGCACACTCCTACATAGACTCGAAAATTACGTCGGCATTAAAGGAATAGCTTTGAAATGGTTTAACTCTTATTTATCCGACCGTTTTCAATTTGTAGCAATAAACAATGAGGTGTCACGCAAATCGCAAGTCCAGTACGGTGTACCACAGGGCTCGGTCTTAGGGCCTCTGCTCTTCGCATTATACATGCTACCTTTAGGACAGTGGTCACCAACCCCGTTCCTGGAGATCGACCGTCCTGCAGACTGCAGCTCCAACCCTGCTTCAGCACACCTGTCTGTAATTATCAAGCAAACCCGAACACCTTGATTAGACAGTTCAGGTGTGTTTGATTGGGGTTAGAGCTGAAATCTTCAGGACGGTCGATCTCCAGGAGCAGGGTTGGTGACCACTGCTCTAGGAGATATAATAAAGCGACACAGAGTTAGCTTTCACTGTTATGCTGATGATACTCAACTTTATATTTCCTCGAAGCCTCATGAAACACAGCAGTTCCAATGAGTAATGGAATGCTTAGTCGATGGATGAGTGCAAAAACTGGATGAGTAACAACTTTTTATTACTGAACTCGGACAAAACAGAAGTGTTACTTATTGGACCGAAAATTGCTACAAGTAACAACCAAGAATACTGCTTAACTATTGACGGATGTTCCATAAAACCCTCGTCGTCAGCAAAGAATCTTGGCGTTCTATTCGATAGTAATCTGTCATTTGAGAGCCACGTCGCCAACATCTGTAAAATTGCGTTTTTCCATCTTAAGAATATATCTAAACTACGTCATATGCTGTCAATGTCAGATGCAGAGAAGTTAATTCATGCATTCATGACATCAAGACTAGATTACTGTAATGCACTGTTAGGTGGTTGCCCTGCAGGCTTATTACAAAAACTCCAACTCCAATAGAAAGACCTTCATTTCCATATTTCAGAAGTAATGATCCTCGAGAATTTGCAATGTTGAATATGGCATTAAATAATTTGTTACCTGCTGAAGAAACTGAACAATATAAGTATCATATTCTTTTGGACCATTTGAAGTTGGATACTGCTCGCCATTTAGCTCTTGCATACGCCCATGATTCTCAGCCTTATACCACTGCCCTAAAAGCACTTCAAAGGAAATATGGCCAACCTCATCACTTAGTGTTGCGAGAGATAGCTTCTATTCGAAGCTTACCAGCCATTCGCTCTGGAGATTCAATTGGATTTAGTCAGTTTGCCCTACGTGTTCAAGCTTTAGTGGGTATGCTTAAGTCATGGTGTCAGGATGAAGGAGCTAAGGAATTAGCATGTGCTTCTCATGTTCATCAGCTTTTAAGTAAACTTCCAGCATATCATGTCTCTAACTTTGCTAGATATGCTCGCACTGTGCAACCAGATGTTCCTTATAATTTGGTAGACTTCGCAAAATGGCTGGAAGAGGAAGCAGAATGTCAGAGTTTGGTGGTTCAAGTATCTGACCAGTCAAGAGTTGCAACACAGTTCCAATCTAGAGAAGGGAGACCAATCAAACCTTTATCTCCTACGGCAACATTTTTGCAAGGTATCAGTCAAGAGGTAAACTCTAATTCCAAGAGAACTTTCTGTGCCTTTTGTGGTAAAGATCATCACCTAAGCCAGTGTCCTGATTTCTTGCAATTTGATGTGGAAGCAAAGAGAAAATGGATCCTGGATAATAATCGTTGTTGGAGATGCGGACGGACCCATTATTCATCTAAGTGTAATTTGACAGGACAATGCACATTTTGTAAAGAGCGTCATCTAGGGATCCTACATGAAGTTAACGTTCGTAAATCTGACTCTGGCACATTCTACTTGAGTAAACCGAGTGGTCTTAATTCTGTACTTCTGAAGGTGGTGAAAGTTAATTTGAGTTCTCGAGGAAAGACTTTGGAAACGTATGCCATTCTTGACGATGGTTCAGAAAGAACCATGCTGCTATCTTCTGCTGCTGAGATGCTGGGCTTACACGGGGCAGCTGAGTCCTTGAAGTTACGAACTATTCGGCAAGGTTCAGAGGAGATTGAGGGAGCTAATGTTACTTTTTCCCTATCTTCAGTATCTTCGAAACCACAGAAATTTCAAATCAAGGCCGCATTTACAGCAAAGATGTTAGACTTACCAGAACAGACCTATCCTGTCCATATGCTTCAAAGGCGCTATCAACATCTTCGAGGAATTCCTCTTGAAGAATTTCATCAAGTTAAACCCTTGTTACTAGTAGGAGCAGATCATCCTCATTTGCTATGCTCTACTGAACGAGTAGTGCTAGGCCCCCTTGGAAGTCCAGCTGCGCTGCATACTTGTTTAGGGTGGACATTACAGGGACCGATTTCATTCCTGCAAGAGGCTAGTTCTCCCTCTCAGTGTCACTTTCTAGCTGCTTCATCTAAAGATCAGCTACAGATGGATGTGGAAAAATTGTGGCAAGTTGATGTAATTCCATATTCCCCGATATCAAAGACTACTTATCGGTCAAGGCAGGACCAAGAGGCTTTAGAGTGTCTAGAACAGAGAACTGAGCAAGTTGAGATAAATGGCGTTGCAAGATATGCTACCCCCTTACTTCGAGCTAAAAATGCACCTAGATTGAATGCCCCTCCACAGTCAGTAATGGCAGCATTGCGTCGTACAGAGCATCAGCTTGCCAGAAATCCAGTACGAGCAACAATACATAACCAAGAGATCCAAAAGCTTGAACAAGCTGGCTATGTGAAGAGACTGATCCCAAAAGAAGTGGCTTCTACTGATGAATCGTGGTATGTCCCTCAACATCTAGTTGAACATAATGGAAAACATAGATTAGTCTTTGATTGTTCCTACAAATACAAGGGGGAAAGTCTGAATTCCTGTCTATTACCTGGTCCTTCTCTGGGTCCTTCTCTCCTTGGAGTGCTTCTTCGTTTCAGAGAACATCGAATTGCTATCAGTGGTGATATTCGAGCCATGTTTCATCAGGTTCGATTACTGCCATCTGATAAGCCTCTGCTACGCTTTTTATGGAGAGATATGATGAGACATGTGCCAGCTGGTGTGTATGAATGGCAAGTTTTGCCATTTGGCACAACATCTAGTCCTTGTTGTGCTATCTACACTCTTCAAAGACATGTCCAGAGCTTTTCCGATACCTATCCAGAAGTTCAAGCCTCAGTTCTAAACTCTTTCTATGTGGATAATTGTTTGCAGAGCTTGCCTACTGTTTGTGAAGCAAAGGAAATTATCACTAAACTGCGTTTTGTTTTACTTGAAGGAGGTTTTGAGATTAGACAATGGATTAGTAACAATTCAGCAGTGATTGACCATTTACCTGTCGAAGCACGTTCCCCTCAAACAGAGTTATGGCTGAGCCATGATTGTAATGACCCATGTGAAGGCACTCTTGGGTTGAGCTGGCATTGTATGAAAGATACTCTGGGATACAAACATCGCCCTGTGGAATATCAGACCCTTACCTTACGAATTCTGTATCGCATCCTTGCTCGGCAATATGATCCCTTAGGTTTTATTATTCCCTACACGACACATGCTAAAATCCTATTACAACAGTTGTGGACCAAACCTGCACGAGGATGGGATGATCCAGACATTCCTGAAGGTATTAAGGTAAAATGGTCAGCTTGGGAGGACGAACTGTCAGGCTTGGCCAAAATCCAAATTCCTAGGTGGTATGGGTCTGTAGGGGCAAATGGAGAGACAGTTACAAGAGAACTTCATATATTCTGTGATGCATCAGAGGAGGCTTATGGAGCCGTTGCCTATTTCCGCCTTTTAGGTGGTAATGAAGTTCTCACTTCATTTGTTATGGCCCGATCCCGAGTAGCCCCTAAAAAGACTATTTCCATTCCACGTCTTGAATTATGTGCTGCTCTTTCTGGATCTCAGTTAGCAAATCTCCTAATAAAGGAAATCTCTGTGCCGATTCATAACGTGACTCTTTGGTCTGATTCAACAATAGTCTTAACATGGATCCGCTCTGAGTCTTGCCGGTATAAGGTGTTTGTTGCTAACCGTATCACAGAAATACTAGAACACACTAAACCAGAACAATGGAGATATGTGGACACAGGAAACAACCCTGCCGATGATCGTACTCGAGGAAAGAAATTGGTAGAACTTGTTCCCACTAGTCGTTGGTTTCAAGGGCCCACCTTTTTTACCTTACCTCCTCATAGTTGGCCTAAGTTCCCCAATTTATCCTCTGATGTGTCACTAGAGTTGAGAAAACCTTCATTTTGTGGCCAGATACGGGTTGTATTGCCTCTGTCCAAATTGGATCCTTCCCAGTTCACCACTTGGTCAGATCTCGTTAAATATACCATTGAGAACTGTTCACTTGACTTGACACAAAATAGACTTAGCCAGACTCAAGCAGAGTTATTACTCCTTCGTTATGCCCAAGAAGAGGACTTTCCTGAGGAGTGTAAGTTGCTTCAAGCAGGTCAAGATGTTTCCAAACAAATTAGACTTGCTGAGTTGGCTCCTGAGTATGACACTGTTACATGCCTTATAAGAGTGGGGGGTCGTTTTCGCCAAAGTGAGGACTTGGAACCAGAAGCCATTCATCCTATTGTTCTGCATCCTAACAATATAATTACTAAGCTTCTGATTGCAGATCTAGACTCTGTGTTGTGCCATCCGGGACCACAAAGAGTTTTTGCTCAATTACGAAGAAAGTATTGGATTTTACGTGGATGGCAGGCAGTAAAGTCAGTTCAGCGATTATGTCAAGAATGTAGGAAATGGAAAGGTTCTCCTTCAGTTCCAAGGATGGCTGATCTTCCTCCCTCTAGACTCCGTCTTTATAAGCCTCCTTTTTGGTCAACTGGTATGGATTGCTTTGGCCCGTTTAGTGTCAAAGTGGGTCGTAGACATGAGAAAAGGTGGGGTCTACTCTTCAAATGCCAAACTACACAATGTGTTCATCTCTAGTTAGTATCTGGTTTGGATACAGACAGCTTTCTGTTAGCCCTCCGGCGATTTGTTTCTCGTAGAGGTAGGCCCTACGAACTTATATCAGACCAAGGAACTAATTTCAGAGGATGAGAGAGAGAGCTTCGAGAGGTTTTTAATCAGCTCTGCCCTACCTTACAAGAATTGCTTTCAAAGCAGCAGATCAAATTTGATTTTAATCCTCCATGTTCTCCACACTTTGGAGGTTGTTGGGAGAGAGAAGTGAGATCGATTAAAGCAGCCCTTCGAGTGATACTGGGCCCACAGGCGTTTGCAGAAGAAGTGTTACAGACTGTCCTTATTGAAGTGGAGGAGATCTTAAACTCTAAACCTCTTGGATATGTCTCTTCTGAGATCTCGGACCCTGATCCGATAACTCCCAATATACTCTTGATGGGGCGGCAGGATGCTTCCCTTCCTCAAGTAATGTATGCAGATTCTGAGCTTTTGTCATAAAGGAAGTGTAGACACAGTCAAGTTCTTGCTGACAGATTTTGGGCAAGATTTATCAGAGAATATCTACCTGGTTTACAAACACGTAAGAAGTGGAAACAGGATGGAAAGTTAATATTTTGTGATGCTGTAGTAATGGTAGTTGATCCTCAACTTCCACGAGGACTTTGGCCTATAGGAACTGTCACAAAGGTCCTGCCAAGTTTGGATGGTAGAGTAAGAGTTGTAAATGTTCTTATTGATGGAAAACACTATGTACGCCCAGTCAGTCTTCTTGTAGTTTTTACTAAGTTTCCAGATGACCATTAACTGTACAGAATTCTTTATAGACAAATATGTTCCCATATTTGGGGCGGCTGTTGAGAATTCCTGTGTGATGTAGCAAGTTGGGGCGGGGCTAGCTCTCCCCAGCTGCCTCAAATTCTTAATTAGTGGCTCTTTGTTAGGTGTGCATGCAACCTGCTCTGCAGTTGATCTTTGTCCTCCTTGGCTGAGAGAGCCAGAGTTGATGTGTACTTGACATCGTAAGTTTGTTTCTTTATATTCCTTAGTTGTGTCACTTGTGTATTGTACTTTGTGATGTTTGGAATTTATTTTCATTAATTTGTGATGTTGTAGTCCTGTAATTCTGAAATATTGCTTGTGTTTATCTACTAATTGTAGATACCATACAACTCTGGTCTGAAACAGTCCTGCAGAAGGAAAATAAAGTATGATCATGGAATAAATTGGATTATCTGGATTTATTGTGTTTTAATGGACACACCATCCTGGTAGCACCTCTCCTGAATCAACATTTAATCCGAACATATTTAACACATACACTACACTTCCATAATATAAATCTTCTGAGGGTTTAGGCTGCACTAGTTAGATCAACCGGAACCAACAACACAACTGATGTGCTTGTTAGGGCTGCTCGATTATGACAAAAATCATAATCATGATTATTTTGCCCAATATTGAGATCCCGATTATTTAACACGATTACTCCTTAACGTTTGAAACAACATGGAAAAATGTAAAAGCTTGCCTTTTAATATGTGAAATCAACTGAAAAATAAATGTAAAGAAAACAGCACAGTTGAACCACTATAAACGAAAACTGTGCGCTGTGGTTTTATACCACAAGAAAGGAGAGGATCCTTGCAAAATGGAATGCGGCACAATAATCGTTTACCTCGATAATTTTGTTTTTGTAATTGTTGAAGGCCAAAATTGCTGATTACGATTCATTTTCGATTAATTGCACAGCCCTAGTGCTTGTTGCATCAAAGAGTGCAGAACAGTACTCTACTCTCAGCCAGTCTTGTCTCATTGTTCCAAGGTTACAACAGTGAGCAGGATGCAGTTCATGGCCTGACCTGATGGTAGAGCGGAGACCTGACAAGAGCTGAGATGATAGAGCTGGATAAAGAAGGACGCGGTCACCTGACACGTCCTCACCACAAAATTTCAAATGCTATTAGATTATTAATGATAATCTTAAACTATAATTTACCTTATTAGTAAATTTATTTATTTTATTTAGCCTTGTGCAAGCTCTCTGGAGCTTGTGCAGAGGCAGCAGCTTTTGCCAGAGGGGAACTGGAATCCCCTGGTTGGGCCTGGGTTTTTTTTTCTCGATTAGAGTTTTGGGTTCCTCGCCACCGTTTGCATACTGTTTTGCATCTGCCTGGCCGGGGGGCTGCTTTAGAATTTTAAAGTTTTACTTAATTAATATTGCATATAGAAATGTATAGTCTGTTATATTTGACCTGTGCTTCTCTCTCCTTTATCTTAAATGTGTGCTCTCACTGTGCGTGTGTGTGCGTGTGTGTGTGTGTGCGTGTGTGTGTGTGTGTGTGCGTGTGTGTGTGTGTGTGTGCATGTGTGTGTGTGCGTGCGTGCGTGTCTTTGTGTTTGTGCGTACTTGTCTGTGTATGTATGTGTGTGTGTGCGTGCGCGTCCGTGTGCGTGTGTCTGTGTGTTAGTACGTGTGCATATTGTGTGTGTGGAGTGTTTTGTATGTGGGTATGTCTGTCTTCTTTGTTTTCGCCTTTTTCTTGTTTTTGCAGGTACAACTTTAATTGGTTTGCTTATAGTCAATATGTCTCATGTACAGCTGCTTTGTAACAATAAAAATGGTAAAAAGCGCTATATAAATAAAGTTGAGTTGAGTTAAATAACTTAATAGAGTAACTGTAAACAATAGCACCGCTGACTAAACCCAGCTAACAAGGACACATGTAAACTTAACGGACTATATATGGTGGAATCGGACAACAAATTACTTAATAAACCTGGCAGAGCGTACTCATAACAGATATAAGAAGTGTATATGAAACTCAGTAACGATATAATTATGTTCAATTACCTGTGTACCTTGTCCGGGATTTGCAGATGATGGTTAGGGTATGCCGCGTTTGAAGTGACGTCAACACCCTCTTCGACTGATTGGCTAGAAGAGGAGCTGTCAATCTAGAACTAGTGGTGAAGCAAAAGCCCGCCCTAATTACGTGAAACTCGAACTGCAGCATTTGGAAAAGCAAGTGCAGAACGTGGAAAAACAAGCGAGGGAAAAAATAACGTAAGCGTAGAAAAAATGAAAATACAAGCAGAAAATATCAGAGAACACAAAAATGAGTAAAACAACCAAGGAAAACATTATTTTGTGTGCGATTTGGACAACTTTGTCTTTATGTATTAATTTTGTGCAATATAATTTAAAATGTGTTTAAAGTTCTGACTCACGGTTTAAATTTTATTTACGCTTATTATATGTTTAAATATATCCACTGTAACTCGATTCCTGAAGTTACGGAAACGTTGCGCCACAAAAACAGTTTCTGAATGATTATGTTAAGATATTGACTAAGACAGCAAATACTGAATGTGTTTATGATGAAAACGTGTATGTGAAAGGGATTTAACGCTTTCATCATCTCTGCAGTCGTACGTGTTTTCAACACCTCAAAGCAACACACGTAACGAGCGATGCTGGCTCCGCCTTCGCGCAATGATGCTGTACTGGGGAGGGGGCGTGGCCAGCTCAAAATGCATTTTCAAGTCCAGATTGAATTTTGCAACACCCAACGCGCCTTGTAAATGAAAATGCAATCCTAAATGTTCAACCTGTTAATGTTAATGCATTTATGGAAAATAACATTAGAATTTTAATTTTGCTACAGTTTTGTTGACTATCTTAAACATATATAATCAATCCGGGGAATGCATTTTCATTTTCATTTTGAAACTTAAAGACCGTTAAAAATATCCAATTAAATAACATTTTAAAACTAGTGTAGGAACTGACAAATGTAATTGATATAATTAAATTTTTATTTTCATTTTGCACTTAATGTTATTTCAAATGTATATTTAAATACAGAAGGCATTGTCATTTTACATACTGCATTACCATTTTGCGGATTGCATTTCAAATTGAAAATAGCAACCAATATGCTTCCATAGAGGGGAGCTTTGCTGTTTCTGAGCAATCTGACTTACATTTTTTGCCTGGCAGATGATAAAACAAATGATAAAATCTAGGGACTGGCCCAAGTCAAAGAAGCCCACCCCCAGGTGTCTATAATGTTTTATTGACACTCGGGGGTGGCCTCTTTTGACTAGAACCAATATTCAACCCTGGGAACACCCTAAAATCACACAGCAGCACGCTCAAAACCACTCAGAACACTTTAGAGCAACCGCATAGCAATGCTCTGGCAACCACTCCGACGCCCTAATATCATAGTGGCCGAATGTAAAACTTCAGTATTATTTTTTAAAATAATTTTTCAAATTTATTTCAGTCTATCATCTGTCAGTGAACCAGCTCCTTTGAACGAAAGGACACTCCTCTGTTTACCACATATTTAAATGGATTTGTAGACATACAGTGGGCGTCTGGGTCAAGTGGTGGTTTTGTGTCACTGTGGCTTCAACACAAAGGTCATTGGTCTCTACACTTTTCCCAGCCAGCCCTCCTTCCAAACACAAAACAACGACTCAAGACTCTTTAATCCACCTCTTGTCTGCTTTGCCATTTACAAATGTTCAAAAGAGTAGGGGAAATGTCTCACTAATGCACTGAAAAGTCCCTTTTACTTGAATAAAACTTTTATGTGAATGATATTCTCCATACAGACAGCCAAAAAATAATACCACCTCTAAAAGAAACAAATAAGCCTTTTGTTTGAACAAGAAATGTACACAAGCATTTTAAATGGCCCGAAAATGTATATTGGTTAAGTCTCAATAGAAGTGTAATCGCATTAGATAATACAATATAAAACCAGTCTCGGTAAAACAATGTATTGATAAAACTTAACTTCTAACAACTTATATTTATATAATATTTTAGATATTCATTTACATACAACGTTTATGTTATATAATACAGTGACATTCAGACATTACCGTGTCCAGCGCTAACATTAAGTGTCCAGCTAACATTCAGGGCCAGCTTATCTCAGCATGCAAAGGTGACGGAGGTGTGTTCGTATGTGTGTTTAGACAGATGAAAAGCACACTGTCTAAAAAAGACATAAACAGTAGATCTCAGCTCGTAAGATGAATAGTTTTCGAGATTGTGTGGTCTCAAGCATATACGTTTGAAGGTGTGTAAGAGATTATACATCCGTGTGTGGGATCTCAGGGTAATGTGTGTGTGTGGGAGAGAGCGTTGTGTTTGTACGGGATGGAGGCGTAGCCAGAATGGCACCAGGTACTGCACTTTATGAGAGATGGAACACATTAGAGTATTATTGCTTCAGCATGTTTTAACCTACACATTATTTATGTTTCACTGACTCCTATCATAACCAGTGTGCATTGAACGAGTTAGAGGTTAGGTTTCAATTTCACAGATAAAAGAAATGTACATTTATTTTCATTCAATTTGTCTGCCTGTGTGTGTGTGCCTGACTGAATGAGTGTGGCCCTGCCATGTAAATGGAAACTTAAGATAAACAGAGAAATACCGCTAACAAGATTGTTGGTGGTCGTGTGTACAGTTAAATGTGATCTGCATGGTTTAATTTTGTGGTGGGCAAAACCCTGAAGAGCTTCCAAAACAGAGTTTGTTTTTGACTGTAGGGTATTGCATGGAAGAAAATAGCAAAAATGTGTGTCAGGAACTTTAATTGTGGGGCCCCTAATCTGGAGTGATTCACCCCCGTGTCTGGGTGGGAGACAGTGAGTCAATCTTTTAATGTGAATGAAGTGCTCATCGCTGCAGTCTCAGCGTAGCCAGTGTTTGTTCTGAATTGGCACTTGGCTCCCTCAAACCCTTTCTGGGCAGTTTAGCCTCGTGTCTACCATCACACTGGCTTGAATTCATCTTTTGTCTTCTCGGTTGTTCATGATGTCCTTGCAGTGCTGGTGTAGAAGTCAAGGTTAGATGGTTAACTTGTTAGTTAGACCGGTAGACCTGTATAGAACTGTACACCATTTTGGAGGCAAAGAGTCTCTTTTTCTTTTGACAGCCATTCAAAAGTTGATGTGTGTGGTCTGAAATATTTTTTCTCTTAACAAAAAAATCTAATTTTATAAGTGTAATATAATACAGTATCAAGCTTTATTACACATTACAACTTTATAAGTATCATCATTAGTGTCGATAGCCAATGGTCAGGATATCAATTTCCTTCAGCACAAGAGTAATTGGTTACATGACACTTATGACTCTGGTGATTGGCTCAAATAAAACTGAGTGACCAGTGTAAGGTCTGTCAGCCGCAGTGCCCTCGTGCTCCACAAGTGCTCATCTCATCACCCGGACTGCCATCTCACACTACATTTCCCATAACCCTTTGCCCAGACTCATCAGCCATCATTGCATTTACCTGTGTCTTGTTATCTTATGTGTGTATATATAGTGCCTGTGTTTCTTGTGTCAGTTGTCCGGTATTGTTAGGGCCCGAGCACGGAGGAGCAAGCCACCGGCTTGCAGCGTAGTGCAGAGCCCTTTTGTTTCTGTGTTGTTTATTGTTATTATTAGGGCCCGAGCACGGAGGAGCAAGCCACCGGCTTGCACCGTAGTGCAGAGCCCTTTTGTTTCTGTGTTGTTTATTATTAGGGCCCGAGCACGGAGGAGCAAGCCACCGGCTTGCACCGTAGTGCAGAGCCCTTTTGTTTCTGTGTTGTTTATTCTTCTTCTTCTTCTTCTTCTTCTTCTTCTTCTTCTCCCTCTTTGATCGCTAATTTGAAGGCCTAAACATGCTCAAAAACTCACAATAATTTGCACACGCATCAGAC
Source organism: Triplophysa rosa (assembly GCF_024868665.1). Taxonomy (NCBI): domain Eukaryota; kingdom Metazoa; phylum Chordata; class Actinopteri; order Cypriniformes; family Nemacheilidae; genus Triplophysa; species Triplophysa rosa. Next base: position 68,728 of record NW_026634656.1, read on the forward strand.
CTTGCAAAAATTTACGTCTGATATGGGTTTTAAAATTAGGCGTGGCAAAATGGCTCGCTAGCGCCACCTAGAACTGCCCAGGCCACTACGCAATACGTACATGCACCAAATTTGGTGGGCTGATAGAACACCCCGAATCATTAAGAAAAGTCTCTTGGAGCATATCTCTAAACCCAACAGGAAGTCCGTTATTTTTTATTTCCTGTGCAATTTTGTAATTTGTTTCAATTTCCAGTCGTCGTACTTTAACGAACTCCTCCTAGAGTTTTAATCCGATCAACATCATTTTCATGTCATTCTAATCTTGAGGTCTTTGCGAAGCTAAATTGCGGTGATCTTGAGTTTTCGTGGGGGAACGTGACCCGGTGGCCTGCCAAAGTTTGGCGTTTTGCCATGAACAGGAAGTTGTTGTAACTCAGGCATACAATGTCCAATAGGCCCCAGACTTCACCCAGACTTCACACATTTGTTAAAAGTCCTGGCCTGAAGACATCTACTTGGTAATATTCAGATACAGGTATAGCGCCACCTGCTGGCAACAGGAAGTGGCATGTTTTAAACTGTGATTGACTCCTCATAGACATTTGAACAGATCAGCATCATATTTGAAGAGTACAGCCAGTATTATCTTCAGACCTTTGTGAAGATACATTGCAAGATCCTAACTTTTCATTGAGGGGCGTGTCCGTGGCGGCCTGACAAAGTTTGATGTTTCGCCATGAAACAGGAACCTATAGTAACTCAGGTACACAATGTCTGACCAGCCCCAAACGTCACATGTTTGATAAGAGACCTGGTCTCAAGACATCTACATGGTAATATTCAGATACAGCTATAGCGCCACCTGCAGGAAACAGGAAGTGGCATGTTTTAAACTGTGATTAACTCCTCATAGAGATTCAAACAGGTCAGCATCATATTTGGCCAGTATGATCTTCAGACCTTTGTGATGATACATTTCATGATCCTGACTTTTAGTTGAGGGGCCTGTGCGTGGCGGCATGAAAAAGTGTGATGTTTCGCCATGAAACAGGAAGCTATAGTAACTCAGGCACACAATGTCCGACCAGCCTCACACTTCACATGTTTGATAAGAGTCCTGGCCTGAACACGTATCCATGTCGGTGTTCACTTATAGCGATAGCGCCACCAGCTGGCAAAAGGGAATGCGACGCATTTAAATAAATAACAAATCCTACTATAATTCGCCTGCATTAATTTTATCACCTATCATTTACTTTTTTTCTTTACATGGCAATATTCAGATACAATTATAGCGCCACCTGCAGGAAACAGGAAATGGCATGTTTTAAACAGTTTTTAACTGCTCATAGAACTTCAAACAGGTCAGCATCATATTTGAACTGTATAGCCAGTATGATCTTCAGACCTTTGTGATGATACATTTCATGATCCTGACTTTTCATTGAGGGGCGTGTCCGTGGCGACCTGATAAAGTTTGATGTTTCGCCATGAAACAGGAAGCTATAGTAACTCAGGCACACAATGTCCGACAAGCCTCATACTTCATATGTTTGATAAGAGTCCTGGCCTGAACACATATCCATGTCAGTGTTCACTTATAGTCATAGCGCCACCAGCTGGCAATAGGAAATATGGCACGGAAAAATCTATAATGTAACTCCTTACATGCACGTTGCACACCGTTCACTGTTTCTGAGGCCGACGGGTGGTGATGACACAGGGTTGCGGTTGCACTTTTGCGCGAGGGCCCGATCATCGCTGCTTGCAGCTTTAATTCTTCTTCTTCTTCTTCTTCTCCCTCTTTGATCGCTAATTTGAAGGCCTAAACATGCTCAAAAACTCACAATAATTTGCACACGCATCAGACCTTGCAAAAATTTACGTCTGATATGGGTTTTAAAATTAGGCGTGGCAAAATGGCTCGCTAGCGCCACCTAGAACTGCCCAGGCCACTACGCAATACGTACATGCACCAAATTTGGTGGGCTGATAGAACACCCCGAATCAT
>NW_026634656.1:71725-75674 GCF_024868665.1 Triplophysa rosa
GTTTCGCCATGAAACAGGAAGCTATAGTAACTCAGGCACACAATGTCTGACCGGCCTCACACTTCACATGTTTGATAAGAGTCCTGGCCTGAACACATATCCATGTCAGTGTTCACTTATAGTCATACCGCCACCAGCTGGAAAAAGGGAATATGGCACGGAAAAATCTATAATGTAATTCCTTATATGCACGTTGCCCACCGTTCACTGTTCCTGAGGCCGACGGGTGGTGATGGCACAGGGTTGCGCTACTTTTGCACTTTTGCGCGAGGGCCCGATCATCGCTGCTTGCAGCTTTAATTTATATTGTAATGTGGTTGTTGTGCCGTGTTCTCTGCCTTTGGTTTCTGTGGATATTTATATTAAATACTGTTGCATTTGGATACTACTTGAACATCTCATCATTACAGAATACCGGACCTGAGACTGGATCCAAATGCAGTATTTATATATATTTAATCAAACCAAAGAACACATGTATAAAACTCAAAGAGACAACGAAAGAACATCCATACAATGCAATAATACCAGACAACTAACAGGAGAAACACAGGGGTATAAATACACAAACTAATGAAGTTTAACAAGACACACATGGGAGACAATCAACTGGGAGCAAATGAACAAAAATAACTACAACATAACACAGGAACCAAGGAATACAAACTAAAAGTCCACAACAACTAGGGGAAACAAGAGACAGATACGTGAGACAAGACACACCACCAAGCCGCAGCCACAACCGACAGAGCTGACTCCAGTGACAGGTCATCAGGAACAGATGCCACCAGAACCACCGTACTTGGGACCACCGGCGAAGCATCCGTGATGGCTGGAAGTTCTGGGTCGTCAGCCATCTTGCGAGCGGGCACTGGACTGGCGTATCTGAGTTCCCTACCTCGTCCAAAATGGACTCCTGTGATCTTCCTGAGATCCCTGCCTGCCTGCCACGCCGTGGCTTCCAGCCCAGCCTGCGCCTCCCTGGCCGCCTCTGCTCCGCGACCCAGGTCCTTTTCCCCTTCACGGGCCTGGCCCTCCATCCCGCCCCCTGTTCCGTCTCTGCTCGTCCGCCCTCCTGGATTGTTGTTTTGGGGCATCTGGTATCCGCCCTTAGAGAGGGGGTTATGTAACATCTGTCTTGTTCTCTGCCTTTGGTTTCCATGGATATTACTTTTATATTAAATACTGTTGCATTTGGATCCTACTTGACCATCTCATCATTACAACCAGAAAGCAGAGATGACCTGAGTATACAGGTTACATAAAAGATCTGCTAATATATCAAAAGTCTTCCCATAGGACTACAATTTCATTATGATACACTGCAAAATATCCTGTAAAACCCAACAGAGACTTTTAACATTTCATTAACATTAACAGTTTAAAAAAAATTACAGTGTTTATATTACAGTGTTTTTCAGCGATTTGACTGTATTTTACAAATACATGAAAAATCTGTAAAAACAGTAAAATTACAGGTCTTTGGACATATAAAGTATATATATATGACAATATCTGTAAAACACAGTAAAATTCTGTACAATTTTTACAGTGTAATACCAGAGAAACTTCATAGAGAAATCATGCCACTCAAATTCGATTACTAAGAGCTGCTTGGGAGCATTACACTGTAAAAAAATCCAACTTGAATATGTTTATCTAACAGAGGTAATTAAGTAAATACATTTTTGCTGAAGGAGCCAATATACTTTTTTGTGTATAATGAATTAAATTAGTCCACAACGTGTTGCTAACAAAGATTTTGTTGACTGGACTTAAGTAGATACTCTTTTCAAAAACTACTGTTTTTGTCCAAAACATGTCAAAACGTTTACTCAACTTGCAAAATTGTATAATCTCAACAAACAGAAGAGTTCCCAGCATGCATTTTGGCATATTTACTTTGGTTTTGAATCAAATTTTTAAAATTATTCCTGTTTTATTGTTTGCTAACTTTATTTACGGAGTTGTTGTCCAAAATGCTACTGTAGTTCTGTACTGTTGTTCTGTTGTATTTAGAATTTTTTTATTGTTTGTGTTTCTGGTGTTGAGGTCTAAAGGGCGTTTTATGGTCATGCGTAGGATCTACATCGTAGCTACGCCGTAGGCCAGGGCTAGTCAACTCGCGGCCGGTGGGCCAAATGCATCTTTACCTGGCCCGCCTTAACATTTCAAATAAGTGAAGAGACTTTAAGAACTGTGTGCTTTAAGAAATGCACGTCCTGAGACGCCTCATCTTTGAAAGTCCAAAACGCTGCTAACGTCCCAAAATGCGTCTTGTGCCCTTGAAAGTAACTGCAGGAAGGGTACACTGCGTGAACGGTTGTCTCAGATAACGGAAAAACTGTATTGTTTTTATGACTGCGTTCATTATGTATGATTGAAATGGCTATATTTACGGAAAACAGCTGTTCATCTCCCTCCCGAAACCGCACTACGAAGGATCTGCGTGAGGCACATAAATGTGATTAATTTCACCCGAAGACGCGATAATAGCGTTCAGTTTATTGCATGGATCAATTGATTCACTTTATATAAGACGCCAGTCACAAGGGCCAGGGATTACTTTTGTGCTGAATGTATTAGCGTTTTTTATTTTCATTGATTATCATTAATTCAACTAAATATTTTACTAAATAACTTCTTGAAAAACAATGCCACACATACTTGGATGTACTGGGGGACTGGGGGTGAGTAAATTACCAGCAATTTAATTTTGGGGTATAAAATAAAACTAAAACGACAATATCCCTTTTAATTAAATATCATAAAAAGGCAAAAATACTGGATGCAATATTTGTGTACATGTTTTAGTATATGAACTATAAGTAACAGCAACAAAAACAGTATAAAAGGAACAAAATGCAATTAAAGCTAGAAGCAGCGATGATCGGGCCCTCGCGCAAAAGTGCAACCGCAAGCCTGTGCCATCACCACACGTCGGCCTCAGGAACAGTGAACAGTGGGCAACGTGCATATAAGGAGTTACATTATAGATTTTTCCGTGCCATATTTCCTATTGCCAGCTGGTGGCGCTATTACTATAAGTGAACACTGACATGGATATGTGTTCAGGCCAGGACTCTTATAAAACATATGAAGTGTGAGGCCGGTCGGACATTGCGTGCCTGAGTTACTATAGCTTCCTGTTTCATGGCGAAACATCAAACTTTGTCACGCCTCCACGGACACACCCCTCATGAAAAGTCTGGAACTTGCAATGTATCGTCACAAAGGTCTAGGAAGTTATATTATAGAAAGACTTTAATTTATTTACATGTACCAGATTTCCTGTTATTTATTTAAATGTGTCACATTCCCTTTTGCCAGCTGGTGGCAGTATTGCTAGAAGTGAACACTGACATGGATATGTGTAATCATAGGCAATAAAATTAATGCAGGCGAATTATAGTAGGATTTGTTATTTATTTAAATGTGTCATATTCCCTTTTGCCAGCTGGTGGCGCTATTGCTATGAGTGAACACTGACATGGATATGTGTACAGGACAGGACTCTTAACAAACATGTGAAGTGTGAGCATTGCTTCCTGTTTCCTGCATCGCTGCCGGCAGCTTGTTTGTATCAGTGCTCTTATCACTTCGCTCTAATATTAGTGTATTTTATTTTCGTTAATTATTATTGTCGTTGCTAACTTATCCTGATATCTCAATAACCCTGTTCCTGTTATTTACTTGGAAGAGTCTAAACCAAAAGTGATAGTTAACTTAACGCCGTTAGCATAGCAATAGCGTGTTAGCTTGCTTTCTGTTCACACTGTGGAATATCATCTTGCCTCTGGTTTGTCTTGTGTGCTAACTGTTTCTCTCTTTAAGCGAGTATACTACGATCCATCGAGCAACCTTGGTAAGTTGGAATTGCACTTCAAATCCGGTGAGTTATGGCTTCTATTCCTATTATTGTTACTTGCACCTCATGTCATATGTTTAG
>NW_026634656.1:76136-165951 GCF_024868665.1 Triplophysa rosa
TCGGTTCCGGTTGAAAATCCTCCGCAGCTGGGAAACTTCGTGACTGTGAGACGGCGTAGTCGCAGGACAAAACATCACTCTACCGTTCCGATTACAGTCTCGAACAGGTTTGCACCGCTCAGTGACGCACCGACTGAGAAACCTGCTGAAAGTGCCCTAGATATCGGTGATTCTATTGTTCGGAACGTTAACATAGAGGCACCAGCCACCATAGTCCAATGTTTACCGGGAGCCAGAGCGCCTGACATCAAGTCAAATTTAAATGTGCTGGCTAAGGCTAATCGTAAATTCAGTAAGAATGTCATTCACGTCGGCACAAATGATGTTCGACTCCGTCAATCGGAGATCACAAAAGATAACATTAAAGAGGTGTGTGAGCTCGCAAGCATGATTTCAGACACTGTAATATTCTCTGGCCCCCTCACTGCTTATCGTGGTGATGAGATTTATAGCAGATTATCATCACTAAATGGCTGGTTGTCTGAGTGGTGCCTGCAGAATGATATAGTTTTTATAAATAACTGGAAGAGTTTTGAGGGCAGACCTGACCTGTTGAAACGAGATGGTCTCCATCCCTCCTGGGCTGGGATTTCCATCCTGTCTAGAAATATGGCAAAAAGTCTTAATGCTAATGCTAAAACTTGACTCGCTGGGGCCCAGGTCAGGGAGCAGACAGTATGGCTTAACCAACTGTCTGCTTGCCGTCTCACATCGCAGAATACACAAAATGTACAACATGTAGTAATCCGTTCTCCCAAACATCACAAAATAGAGACTGTGTCTGTCCCCCGGATTAGCAAACATAAAATAATGCGTAAACCTCTTGAAAGTAATTTAATAAACGTTAAACAAACTAAACATGAACAAAATACAGATAATCAACTGTTACGACTCGGATTGCTAAATATTAGATCTCTCTCTAATAAAGCACTTTTTGTTAACGATATGATAACAGATCATAAAATAGACATGCTCTGTTTGACAGAAACATGGCTAAAACCAGATGATTATATTGCTTTAAATGAATCTGTCCCCCAAGATTATTATTATAAACACGAGCCTCGTCTAAAAGGCAGAGGGGGAGGTGTCGCAGCACTTTACAATAACTCTCTTAGCATTTCCCAGAAGTCGAACTCTAAATATAATTCTTTTGAAGTCATGGTTCTTCATGTTTCAACACCTAATACTAAAGATAAACACTTTTTAAATTGATTCTAGCTATTGTATATAGGCCTCCAGGGCACCACACAGATTTTATTAAAGAATTTGGTGGGTTCTTATCAGAACTAGTACTGGCCGCAGATAGACTCCTTGTCGTTGGTGACTTTAACATCCACGTAGATAACGTTACAGATGCCTTAGGAATGGCTTTCAAAGACACTCTTAACTCCATGGGCATTAGTCAACATGTGTCAGGACCCACTCACCTTCGTAATCATACTTTAGATTTAATACTGTCTTACGGTATAAATGTGGACGACGTTAAAATCCTTCAGCAGAGTGAAGACATTTCGGATCATTATCTGGTATTATGTTTGCTTCACTGGCCTACGGCTGCAAATAAAACTCATTGTTACAAATATGGTAGAACAATAACTTCAACTACCAAAGATGCGTTTCTCGATAATCTGCCCGAATTGTCTCAAATCATGAGAAATAACGTTGAAGATCTTGACATTACCACTGAAAATTTTAATTCCACCTTCTCGGTAACGCTAGACAAAGTTGCTCCACTACGTTTAAAGAAGATTAAAAATGGCAGCCCCACACCGTGGTATAATGAACACACTCAGGCTCTAAAGAAAGCGGCCCGAAAAATGGAGCGTAACTTTAAGAAAACTAAATTAGAGGTATTTCGTACAGCATGGAAGGATAGTATTCGAAAATACAGGAAAGCCCTAATAACTTCTAGATCCGCCTACTTTTCATCACTAATAGAAGAAAACCAGCACAATCCTAGGTTTTTATTTAACATGGTGGCTAAATTAACAAAAAATAAATCGTCAGTGACTTCTGATCCTGTATATCAGCATAACAGTGATGAATTTATGAACTACTTCACATATAAAATCCAAGATATTAGAGAAAAAATTATAACAATGCAATCAGAAGTGAAACCCGCTGAACAAACTAACTACAGCGCCCTTAAGGAGAAAATGCAATTATTTTATACCGTAGATCAAGATGAGCTGTCTAAAATTATTAGATCATCTAAATCAACAACATGCATACTAGACCCTATACCTACAAATCTACTGAAAGAGATGCTCCCAGAAATTATAGATCCTCTTCTTGGTATTATTAACTCATCTCTGACATTAGGACATGTGCCTAAAGCATATAAGGTGGCTGTTATAAGGCCCCTTGTCAAAAAACCCCAACTCGACCCTAGAGAACTAAGGAACTACAGGCCTATATCGAATCTACCTTTCATATCTAAAATTCTGGAAAAAGTAGTTTCAACTCAATTATGCTCCTTCCTCCAAAGGAATGACATCAATGAAGAATTCCAGTCTGGATTTAGAGCATGTCACAGTACAGAGACTGCTTTGATCAGAGTTACAAATGATCTGCTATTGGCGTCTGACCGAGGTTGTATCTCGTTATTGGTGCTGCTAGACCTTAGTGCTGCATTCGATACCATTGACCACAGCACACTCCTACATAGACTCGAAAATTATGTCGGCATTAAGGGAATAGCTTTGAAATGGTTTAAATCTTATTTATCCGACCGTTTTCAATTTGTGAGCAATAAACAATGAGGTGTCACGCAAATCGCAAGTCCAGTACGGTGTACCACAGGGCTCAGTCTTAGGGCCTCTGCTCTTCGCATTATACATGCTACCTCTAGGAGATATAATAAAGCGACACGGAGTTAGCTTTCACTGTTATGCTGATGATACTCAACTTTATATTTCCTCGAAGCCTCATGAAACACAGCAGTTCCATCGAATAATGGAATGCATAGTCGATATAAAAAACTGGATGAGTAACAACTTTTTATTACTGAACTCGGACAAAACGGAAGTGTTACTTATTGGACCGAAAACTGCTATAAGTAACAACCAAGAATACTGTTTAACTATTGACGGATGTTCCATAAAACCCTCGTCGTCAGCAAAGAATCTTGGCGTTCTATTCGATAGTAATCTGTCATTTGAGAGCCACGTCGCCAACACCTGTAAAATTGCGTTTTTCCATCTTAAGAATATATCTAAACTACGTCATATGCTGTCAATCGCAGATGCAGAGAAGTTAATTCATGCATTCATGACATCAAGACTAGATTACTGTAATGCACTGTTAGGTGGTTGCCCTGCAGGCTTATTACAAAAACTCCAATTGGTCCAAAACGCGGCAGCTCGAGTTCTTACACGTACAAAAAAGTATGAACATATTAGCCCGGTTCTGTCAACCTTGCACTGGTTACCTATAAAGCATCGCGTTAACTTTAAAATCTTGCTTATTACCTATAAGCCCTACATGGTTTAGCTCCTCAGTACTTGAATGAACTCCTTTTGTATTACAGTCCTTCACGTGCATTACGCTCTCAGGCGTCCTGTCAGTTGGTAATACCTAGAATTTCAAAATCAAGTGCAGGTGGTAGATCCTTTTCCTATCTAGCGCCTAAACTTTGGAATAGTCTTCCCTGCACTGTCCGGGAGGCAGACACACTCTGTCAGTTTAAATCTAGACTAAAGACGCATCTTTTTAATCTTGCATACACTACTCTTCCATAATATAAATCTTCAGAGGGTTTAGGCTGCATTAGTTAGATCAACCGGAACCAAAAACACAACTGATGTACTTGTTGCATCAAAGAGTACAGAACAGTACTCTACTCTCAGCCAGTCTTGTCTCATTGTTCCAAGGTTACCACAGCGAGCAGGATGCAGTTCATGGCCTGACCTGATGGTAGAGCTGGAGAATGGGAAGTGGGGACCTGACAAGAGCTGAGATGATAGAGCTGGATAAAGAAGGACGCGGTCTCTTGACATGTCTTCACCACAAAACTTCAAATGCTATTAGATTATTAATGATAATCTTAAACTACAATTTATTTTATTATTAAGTTTATTTATTTTATTTAGCCTTGTTGTGCAAGTTCTCTGGAGCTTGTGCAGAGGCAGCAGCTTTTGCCAGAGGGGAACTGGAATCCCCTGGTTGGGCCTGGGTTCTCCTGAGGTTTTTTTTCTCGATTAGAGTTTTGGGTTCCTCGCCACCGGTTTGCATACTGTTTTTTGCACTATTGCCTGGACCGGGGGGGCTGCTTTAGAATCTTAAAGTTTTACTTAATTAATATTGCATATAGGAATTTATTATCTGTTATATTTGACCTGTGCTTCTCTCTCCTTTATCCTAAATGTGTGCTCTCACTGAGCGTGTGTGTGTGTGCGTACTTGTCTGTGTACGTACGTGTGTGTGTGTGTGTGTGTCCGTGTCTGTGTGTGCTTGGTGTGTGTGCGTGTTGTGTGTGTGGAGTGTTTTGTGTGTGGGTGTGTCTGTCTTCTGTGTTTTCAACCTTTTCTTGTTTTTGCAGGTACAACTTTGATTGTTTTGCTTGTAGTCAATGTGTCTCATGTACAGCTGCTTTGTAACAATGAAAATTGTAAAAGCGCTATATAAATAAAGTTGAGTTGAGTATGTATGATGTTTAGTGATGGGCTGTCTAGACTGCCACGAGGATGCCTCTGTTATCTTGCTAGTGTGCGCACCTGGCCTGGGCGCTTTAGAGCACTGAACACCAGGACTTCCAGACACAGAAGCAGCTTCTTCCCCCAGGCAATCTCCCTCCTAAACAGATAACTGCTCCTTAAGAGCAATATTCCACTTCCACTACTCCTATAGTGTGCACTATAGTGCCTTATTATATCTACATCTTATGTATACATGTATATAACACTACCTCTACTTACTAAATTATCCATTTGCACAAGTGTACATACAATCTGTTAAATATGTTTATTCTACTATATACTACCCTGTACAATGTCTCTTATATGTTATTATCCCCCATTTTCTGTAAAATAGTCTTTATTTTATATATGCACAATTTAGAATCTTTTAGACTGTAAATCGTATTATATTGTATTGTCATTGTATTGAATGTCTGTACTAGAAGCTTCCAACACCAAAGAAAATTCCTTGTGTGTGCAAGCACACTTGGCAATAAAGCTCTTCTGATTCTGATTCTGATTCTGATTCTGAAGGGCCTTGCTGTCCCGCCCCTGGATGTGTTCCATATTTTGGGATTTTTTGAATCCCAGGAATTACGAGCCCCCACAACCCCACGGAGGGCCCCGCTGGGATCAGTGGCCCACTCCATTGGGGCACAGGGCCACAGGGGCCCTCCAGGGGCACCAGGGGGCACAGGGGGGCCGAGGAGAAGATCCATCACCTTCCTGCATGCATATATATATATACAAGTAAATAATAATAATAATGATAATAATTTTCACCCAGGTTCACAGAATGATGACTGAAGAAAAGAAGAGACAATGCTCTAAGATCAATAAAATGTTTTTATTTTTACCAATTATTACGTAAAAATTGTCAGATAATAAATAATACACTTAAACACTAAACACTTAAAATTATACAAAGTCCCTGAGTGGGCTCAAAACACCAACCTAATAAGAAATAAAATAGATTATTAACAGTAATAAACACAAGGAACTAGAAACTGTATAAAACTATCTAACTATGAGCAAAGAGTATTTAAAAATAAATATATAGTCTTCCGGTTTACGCCACCACGAGAATGGTTGCATAATTTGGCAGGCTCCGGCTATTTGCACTTTTCTTTGACCCCAGATCAAGATATTCACAACTTTTGTAAACTTAAAGACTCATGGAAGGGGCGACAATGTAAACGAGGGGAAGACCAAGAAAAAACGCGACAAAATATGATGAAATTTACCCAAATATGCCTGATCAATCTGGTGCGAGCAGTGACGGAGCACATGGGGAAGAGCTAATTAGCTTGTAAAAGAATCTCAGTGAAATCAGGGATTTTCGACATGACAGTCACAAACAACTCCAGGATATAAAGGTAAAGATGAATAAATCCAACAAAAGAATCGAAGAGGCGGAAAATAGAATTGGAGTGGAGACCCGAATTCAGAACACTGAGGAAGCGGTGGAGGAGATGCTTCGGCTAACAGAGCACATGGAGGCTAGGCTAAACGATCAAGAGGGGCGTGCGAGACGATCAAACATCAGGATTTACGGAGTTCCGGAACGGGCCGAGGATAACTTCACGAACATGATTTCCTTCATCGAGGACTTTATCAAATCAACCCTGGCGTTAGAAGCGGACCTTCAAATCGAAAGAGCGCATACAGCGCTCGTACCAAAGCCATCATCCACAGCCAAACCGCGCTCGGTAATTGTTAAGTTTTTGGACTTTAGGACAAAAGAGTTGGTGATTAGGACGGCTTGGGAGAAGAAAGCGAACGAATGGAAAGGCAATAGGATCACGTTCGACCATGACTACACCCCTGATGTACTCTGGAAGCGGAGGAAATACCAAGACGTCAAAAACATATTGAAGGAATGCAACATTAAATTCCAGACTCGCTTCCCGGCCAAGCTAAAGGTGTTCTATGCTGAAGGCACAGTAGTCTATACCTCTTCGGAAGAAGCAGCGTCAGATTTTCATTTTTTTTCTTGTTTTTGCAGGTACAACTTTGATTGTTTTGCTTGTAGTCAATGTGTCTCATGTACAGCTGCTTTGTAACAATGAAAATTGTAAAAGCGCTATATAAATAAAGTTGAGTTGAGTTGAGAGATATGGCAAAAAGAGGTCTCCCAATTGAGCCAAACACCCCACCCTCTTCACTGATGGAACGGATCCAGCAGCTGACATGGAGAAAGATTGGCAAAAAGAACAATGCCCCCCCCCACACAAGCAGCCGTCATACAAAGACAAGCTTCTTGCATTCAGATGGCCACAAGCAGACAAAGCATGAGTGTACGAAAGTGCAACTTGAATTGTGACAAAATAAATATGGATAACAGCTGTTTTTTATAAAGCACTTTTATTGCTACTATGGGTATTCTTTATTTCTTTATTTCTTTATTTTTCTCTTTATTATTATTATTTTCTTTTAAGATGCACTCCCCGAAATAAGAATAATTGCTTACTAAGTGCAAACTGAGCCTACGGTAAATATGAACAATTATACAGACAATAAGAACTCAAGTGCATGGGTCCTCGATACCCTGCAAGAGGCTATTCCCATGGAGCACTTTTGGCATCTGTGCTCACCTAAGAGTCGTTTTAAAACGACCCCTCACTTGGAAGTCTCAACACTATTTGGATATTGTTTTCCTTTTCTTTCAATGGTTCTTAATGTTCATTGTTTGTTGTTTTCATGTTCATTTCTATTCCAGAAGGGGGCGTTAAAGTACATTTACTTTTCGTGTTATATAAGAAAGGTTGATAGTCTAAAAATAGGAACAAAAATGATTAATAATGAGTAAATATTTTAAAGTAGCATCTTACAATGTAAATGGTTTGCTGAATCCTGTGAAGAGAAGTAAAATCCTGTCTAAACTTAAAAAAGAAAAAAATTGAGATAGCGTTACTTTAAGAGACGCACTTAAATGAAACCGAACATAACAAACTAAACCGGATGGGGTTCAAACATGTTTTTTCGGCTTCTTTTGGATCTGGTCATAGAAGGGGAGTGGCGGTTTTAATTTCAAACAAAATTACATATGAACATCTGCATGAAACGAAAGACAAAGAAGGCAGGTTTATAATGATAACTGGGAGAATTGAGGGCACCCTTATAACTATACTTTCTGTCTATGCTCCCCCGGGATGTAATTGCTCCTTTTTTAAGACTCTGATAAATTTCATAGCAACTGAACCAAAAGGTATTTTCATATGCGGGGGTGATTTAAATGTACTATTAACCCCCACATTAGATTATTCAAACCCCTCCACCCACACAGTGAGTCCCGTCGGTAGGCAGATAAACATTATGTTAAAAGAAATGGGATTGATTGATGTTTGGAGAGTCCTACACCCCGGACAAAAAGACTATTCTCATTATTCGCACCCGCATACTTCATATTCGAGAATTGATTATTTTTTTTGTATTTTGAAGAGACAAATTTAGAATTAGGAACTGTAATATTGGATTAATAGATATTTCTGATCACGCAATGATATCACTCTCACTATATTTAGAGAATAAACCAAGAAGCACCCTCTGGAGATTAAACTCTAGCATTCTGAATAGTAGGGAAACCAAGCAATATCTTATATCAGAAATAGAACAATATATAGAACTGAATGATAATAATTTAGTCTCCAGTGCTATACTATGGGACGCATTTAAAGCGGTTCTTAGGGGCAAAATAATAGCTCTGACCTCTAACTTAAAGAAGTGTAGACAAGAAAAATGTAATATACTAACAAATAACTTAAATCAATTGGAAATAAAAAACAAGAAGGATCCTAACAAGATTACCTCCCAACAAATTAAAAAAATCAGAACGGAATTAGATTGTTTATGCAGGAAATAGAAAAGAAACTAATGTTTTTAAAACAGAAATATTATGAATCTGGAGGGAAAGCAATGAAATTGCTGGCAAGAAAATTACAAAATCAACAAGCTGATTCAACTATACAGGCAATACAAGATCCTTCATCAAAACATTTATGTTCTATGCCAGAAGATATCCAGAGGGTATTTGAAGAATATTATACATACATACATATTCCCAAACACAGATAATAGACACAGTCAAAATGGAATCTTTCTTATCTGCGTTAAAACTCCCCCGGGTTAGTGACTCTTTTAACACCAGGCTTATTGCAGATATAACTGAGGAAGAATTGAATAGAGCTATATCCAATCTCAAATCAAACAAATCCCCAGGTCCAGACGGGTTTACGTCTGAGTGGTATAAAATATTTAGACAACAAATTATTCCAATCTTATTACCAACCCTTAATACAGTCCTGCATGGAGGCGATCTGCCACCCTCATGGAGGGAAGCTGTAATTTCGGTGATTCCAAAAGAGGGCAAAAATAAACAAGATTGCGCAGCATACCGTCCAATCTCAGTGCTAAATTTAGACTACAAATTATTAGCAATGGTGCTGGCAAAAAGGCTTGAATCCGTCTTACCGGAACTTGTTAATTCAGACCAAGCGGGTTTTATTAGAGGACGACAAACGCAAGACAATATTAAACAGACTCTCCATATTATCAATCATATTCAAGAAAATGACCTTCAAGCTGCTATTCTAAGTTTGGATGCGGAAGAAGGCTTTTGATTCAGTAAATTGGCCTTTTCTCTCTAATGTTCTTTCAAAATTTAATTTCCACAATCACTTTATTAAGGTGATTCAAAATATATATACTAACCCCTCTGCAAGAATTAAAATTAATGGGAATTTATCAAGGCCCATTACACTAGAGAGGGGTACAAGACAAGGGTGCCCTCTGTCCCATCTCCTTTTCGCAATGTTTATTGAACCTCTGGGACAATGGATTAGACAAAATTCTAAAATTAAAGGTATTAGCATTAAGGATGATGAACACAAAGTTGCACTATTCGCTGACGATTTACTAGTGTTTTTAAAAGACCCATCCGTGGCATTAGTTGAACTAATGGAAACAATAAAACTTTTTGGATCCTTTTCAGGTTTTAAACTGAATATTTCTAAAACGCAAGTTTTATGGAATCATGGAATCTTGATTACATTAAATATTTAGGAATAAATATCCCCAAAGAGGTTAAAGAAATACAATACCTTAATGACCCTATTAACAAAAAAATTCAAACAGATATGGCGCGGTGGAACTTATTACCCTTTTTCAGTATGCGATCTAGAATAGACTCTATTAAACAAAATATACTTCCAAGACTACTTTATCTAGTTCAGTCCTTACCTATAATCTTGCCCAAAAAAACAATTTACAGAATGGGATAGATTGATTTCCAGATTTATTTGGCAAGGTCGAAGACCACGGGTGAGACTTAAAACTTTACAGTTGAGCAAGGAGAAAGGGGGAGTCGCCCTGCCTTGTTTACAAAAATACTACTGGGCGGCACAATTGAGATCAGTAATCTGTTGGTGTAACCCTAATTATCAAACTAGATGGAAAGACATAGAGATAGGCTGGTGTGAGGAGATTCCTTTACAAGCGATCATCGCTGATGAAACTCTTATTACGAATAAAAAGGAAAATCTATGGATTAAGACAACGCTAAAAACCTGGCACGAAGTTATTAAGAAATATAAAATACAGGACTCTGTAAAAATATTGAAATGTGGTACATATGATTCAGACTTTAAACCAAATACTTTTGACAAGCGTTTCAGAATATGGCCGGAAAAGGGAATCACAGCCTACTCCTCTATCATGGATAAAGGGCAATTACTAGATTTTCAATCCCTGGCAGAACGATTTAAATTAGAACCAAAGGATTTTTATAGATATGTCCAATTACGGCATCACTTTTATCAGAAAATTAAGCAAAGGACGGATGAAGACCCAAATAGTATTTCATTCATTCGAATAATTACCACTGCATACAAGTCTTCCTCAATGGATAAGTCTGTTTCTAAATTATATAAATCACTAATTGATTTACAAGGTGACTCCTCTATATATATTAAAAAAAGATGGGAAAAGGAAACCGGCAGCACAATACCAGAAGAAGAATGGGAGAACATTTGCAAACTCAACTGGACAACATCTTGCTCCCCTTACTGGAGGGAATTTTGTTGGAAAAATACTATCCGTTTTTTCCTTGTCCCAAATCAGAAAAAACATTATTTGGGTAACTCAAATTGTTGGAGGCAATGCGGCATTGAAAAAGCCAATCACTTTCACATTTTCTGGGATTGCCCTAAAATTATAAGTTTTTGGAAAGAGATACACAAGATCCTAGAAAATATTCTAGGTACACCACTTGATTTTAGTTTCGAGGTACTGTATTTGGGTAATGTTACAATGATGTCTTGGATAAAAAGTAAGAAATACATGTTTAAAATAATTATTGCATCAGCCAAAAAAGCAATAACGCGATGTTGGTATAAACCTCACCCCCCTCAAAGGCAGGATTGGATTGATGTTTTAAAGAGTATATTCATAATGTAGAGAATTACTTTTTGTGTCAATTTCCAGAAAGAACTCTTTGTTGATTTTTGGTCTAAATGGATTGAGTACATAACTCCTATTGAACCTAATATTTTTGTTTCGGAATAAATTTATTTTATCTTTCTTCATCTTCCCTAACGATGTGAGCAAAACACCCCCTCTTTTGTAAACAGTTTCAATGTTTAAATAAAAAACCCAAAGGAGTCTAAGGTTATTAATGTTATAATACTGATTGTAACATGGATAAATCATTCAGTACTTGAATTGTGAAATGTGGACTTTATCTGTAGATTTGATGTTGTCATAAACAGATGTGGTTGAATGTACCCCCTTGCAATAAAAACTTAAATATAAAAAATATATATACAGTATAAATATAAACATGAAACATTCTCACCAACACTGTAAACCCGAATGTTCAAAGAAATTAAACAGTTTAAGTAGTGTAAACTTAATTTTATATAAAAAAAATTCCTAACTTAAATGTTTTGAGTTCCTGTAACTAATTCTTACTTTTGAGTTAGTTTAACTTAATTTCAACAAGTTAATTCAAGATGATTTGTTGAGAATGAAATTCAGTTCCCAGCATGCTTTGCGTGAGACTGCATTAGGAAAGTAAATTTTGAAATGAAGTGTTATTTTATGAGTTTTTAGAAAGGAAAAAGCCTTGTTAATGATGAATGTTCAATTATCTTGGATATTTAGAAGAGTTTGTTGTTTTTTGACTTTTGGGGTTACCATCGTTCAGAAGAGTGGTGCTTATGCTTAGGTTGTGGGAGGTGCAATAGCAGTCGTGTGTGTGTTGCATCACTCTCTGTGAAGGCTGTTTGTTAATTGTTGATGCAGCTGAACTGTTTAGGTTGTCTTAAGACCTTTCATTTATTTAGCTGTAAATAAAAAAAGTTACTTTGCTAAATGTTCAAAATTAAAGGAGTCAACAACAGTACAACAAACTCAAAACTGACTAGTTTTGCTTACTTAAAATTGTTCAAAATTAAAAGGAGTCAACAACAGTACAACAAACTCAAAACTTACTAGTTTTGCTTACTTAAAATTGGGAACATCATAACTCAAAAAATTTGATGTAACTGATTACCTCAAATTTTTTACAATATTTTTCATATTTTAACATGGTTTATGAGTACCATAACAAACATAATAAGAAATGACAAATGTTTATATGCTGAAGGATTTAACAGTCAACATTTAACATGTCAGCAAAGTATCTTGGTTTCTATTCGATAGTAACTTCTGTCACTTTGAGAGCACGTCGCGGGCAGTACACCTGTAAAATTGGTTTTTCCATTTTAAGAATATATCTAAACTACGTCATATGCTGTCAATGTCAGATGCAGAGAAGTTAATTCATGCATTCATGACATCAAGACTAGATACTGTAATGCACTGTTAGGTGGTTGCCCTGCAGGCTTATTACAAAAACTCCAATGGTCCAAAACGCGGCAGCTCGAGTTCTTACACGTACAAAAAAGTATGAACATATTAGCCCGGTTCTGTCAACCTTGCACTGGTTACCTATAAAGCATCGCGTTAACTTTAAAATCTTGCTTATTACCTATAAAGCCCTACATGGTTTAGCTCCTCAGTACCTTGAATGAACTCCTTTGTATTACAGTCCTTCACGTGCATTACGCTCTCAGGCGTCCTGTCAGTTGGTAATACCTAGAATTTCAAAATCAAGTGCAGGTGGTAGATCCTTTTCCTATCTAGCGCCTAAACTTTGGAATAGTCTTCCCTGCACTGTCCGGAGGCAGACACACTCTGTCAGTTTAAATCTAGACTAAAGACGCATCTTTTTAATCTTGCATACACTACCTTCCATAATATAAATCCTCTGAGGGTTTAGGCTGCATTAGTTAGATCAACCGGAACCAAACACAACTGATGTACTTGTTGCATCAAAGAGTCAGAACAGTACTCTACTCTCAGCCAGTCTTGTCTCATTGTTCCAAGGTTACCACAGCGAGCAGGATGCAGTTCATGGCCTGACCTGATGGTAGAGCGGAGAATGGGAAGTGGGACCTGACAAGAGCTGAGATGATAGAGCTGGATAAAGAAGGACGCGGTCTCTTGACATGTCTTCACCACAAAATTTCAAATGCTATTAGATTATTAATGATAATCTTAAACTATAATTTATTATTATAAGTTTATTTATTTTATTTAGCCTTGTTGTGCAAGTCTCTGGAGCTTGTGCAGAGGCAGCAGCTTTTGCCAGAGGGGAACTGGAATCCCCTGGTTGGGCCTGGGTTCTCCTGAGGTTTTTTTTCTCGATTAGAGTTTTGGGTTCCTCGCCACCTTTGCATACTGTTTTTGCACTATTGCCTGCCGGGGGGGCTGCTTTAGAATTTTAAAGTTTTACTTAATTAATATTGCATATAGGAATTTATTATCTGTTATATTTGACCTGTGCTTCTCTCTCCTTTATCCTTAAATGTGTGCTCTCACTGAGCGTGTGTGTGTGTGGTTGTGTAGTGTGTGTGTGTGTGTGCTGTGTGTGTGTGCGTGGTCTGTGGTGTGTGTGTGTGTGTCTTGTCTGTGTGTGTGTGTTGCGTGTGTGTTGTGTGTGTGGTGGTGTTGTGTGTGTGGAGTGTTTTGTTGTGGGTTGTCTGTCTTCTGTGTTTTCAACCTTTTCTTGTTTTTGCAGGTACAACTTTATTTTTTGCTTTAGTCAATGTGTCTATGTACAGCTGCTTTGTAACAATGAAAATTGTAAAAGCGCTATATAAATAAAGTTGAGTTGAGTTGAGTCCCTCTATACTGGCTGTGTCCGGTCGCTGTTATCCTAAACTGCCCACACTTCCTGCAGGTGTTTGCCTCAACCTTTCTGTGGTATGGACGAGGGACAGTGGGTTGAGACTGACAGACTGTGGCAGTAGGTGGGAGGACGTAACTGGGTTGGGGATTTAAATTCGAAGTAGCTGGGGCTGTAGCAAGAGGGTTTTGAGGGACAACAACCAGTGTGAAGGTAGGGGTAGTGTGGGAGTCAAGGGTGTCAGTCGGGCTGGGAAATTCAGGAACTGGTTGCAGGTTTACAGGGAGAGGAATTATTGGCCTCAGGATTGTCTGCTTGGGTCTGACTGCCTCAGTTGTGTTGCAAGAGGTGCGCCTTTTTAGAGTAGCTTGTCCAGCTGTGCTCTGTGGCAGGTTGTAGATATGTAGTCCTCCCTGGACCTGGGGTGGAGCAACAGCATGGACACTGGCAGGTGGGAGAGCCTCAGAAGCAACACCAAGAGGGTCAGGTCGATCAACTTCCTGAAGCAGAAGAGTCTGGTCTTGCTTTTTAACCCTGCCATTATGCCACTGGACCAAAGTGGTCTGATTGATCTCCACCAGTTGGAGATTAGTGTCTTGCATGACGGCACCGTTAGAGAGGATCAGCTGCCGGATCTTGCGGTAATCATGTAAAATGAGGGACCAGCGACTCAGCGAACACGTTCACTTCTTCTTCAGACTTTAATGTATGCGACAGAGCCGGATGAAAAGAGCCTCCACAAGACGACAGCAGTCTGGCCATTGGGCAGGTGAAGCTGTGGACCCCAACACACATCGTTTCAGGCTGTCCACTCCAGGGGTGAAAACAGCCTTCTTTTTTGGAGACCTGAAACTCCCTGTGGTCAGCCTGTCCTGGTGTCTAGCAGCAAACTTCACCCGTTGCTTGTCATAGTCAAGCAGGCTCTGCCAAAGGCACACAATTGTCATCAACCTGAAGAACAATAGAAGTATAGAGGCATAGATGAGTTAAAAGGAAACATAAAATACATAGTCCAGTCACACTGTGTTTTGAATAATGATTTTTTTAGGACTTTGCTAATGACTGTTTGCTAACCTGCTGTCTGCTGAGGGTTAACCATGTGCTTGTCCTCAGCTCTACCAAATACTCAGCCAGTCTGTCCACCCGGTCCATTCCTGGAATGTTTTGCTCATCCACAGCCTAAAACGGAATCATTTGAAATGGTAAAGAAAATAAACAGATTAGTAAATTGACGTAAATATTAATGGTAGTATCAATTATTTCTTTGTATTACAAATTAATTTCTGCTCTAGGCAAGTTCCTATTGTGAAATGTACATACCAAAAGCTCCTCAGGGTCCTGAGAGGGGGAACCTTGTGCATACAGGACTGTGGATGTAGTTGGCTGGGATGAAGCAGTGGCAGACTGGGAGAAGTCAGGCTGCGATGAGCCAGCAGCAGCGGACTGGGAGAAGTCAGGCTGGAATGAGCCAGCAACGGCAGACTGGAAGAAGTCAGGCTGGGATGAGCCAGCAGCGGCGGACTGGGAGAAGTCAGGCTGGGATGAGCCAGCAGCGGTGGACTGGGAGAAGTCAGGCTGGGATGAGCCAACAGCGGCGGACTGGGACAAGACAGGCTCGGATGAGCCAGCAATGGCAGACTGGGAGAAGTCAGGCTGGGATGAGCCAGCAGCGGCAGACTGTGAGAATTCAGGCTGGGATGAGCCAGCAGCGGCGGACTGGGAGAAGTCAGGCTGGGATGAGCCAGCAGCAGCGGACTGTGAGAATTCATGCTGGGATGATCCAGCAGCTGCAGACTGGGAGAAGGCAGGATGCGATGAGTCAGCTGCAGGTTGGAAGGCAGCAGCAGTCTGAACTGTGGGTGGGTTCCAGTCAGCTTCATCTTCTGAGAGGAAACTCAGCGTAGGGTCCTCATTGACATCCTCCTCAAATCCCTCATCCTGCTCATCTACATTCACTTCCTCCAGCAGCTGGTCTGTCTGCTCAGAGTCAGCATCCACTGACTGAAGTGGCTGCCCGGTCTGGCGTAGAAGATAGTCCACTCCAAGTAGTTCCCCTGAAAAACAGAATGCAGATTAGTAAACAATTATTCCTTTCATTAACATAAAACCCTGTGCTGTACAATGCACTGTGAGAGTCTTACCAGTGTACTCTGTAGGAGGTTGGAAGGTGGGCACAAGCTTCTCTCCAAAAACGTTTAGGCTGTTAGTGTTAATGCTTTGCACCACCTGCCCTGAGTAGGTGAGAAAAGGGGAGGGTTTCTCTGTGATTGACGCTGCTCTCCGGTCTTGGTTCCATCTGTTCAGGCCTTCCAGGAGATACAACTGAAAATTCAGTGTGTTAGCACTGGTTCCTGTATAGAAGTGAACAATGAAAAGCATGAAAGTGTGATAAGTGACATTATTTATCTTATTGTAATGAATATGTACTATACTGCAATAACAATGAGCCACACACCTGGAATGATCCTGTTCAGATGGCAGTGGAAAGACTCAAGGGAGGTCGAGCCCCTAGCACACCTGTACTTGGTGAGAACTATCCCTCCCTTGGTGGTGGTGGTGCCCGTCTCTGTGAAGAGAGACACACCAGGCGAATCCTGTATGCACTTAAAATGCCTCATCTGAACACGCCAGATGTGCTCCATCCTCACTGTGTCCAGCAGAGGAACCCCCATCAGATCTCTCCCCTTCTCCCCCTTGAGTTCCTGCAGAAGCCTGTCAATGTGGCGGGTTGTGGACTCCACCCCACGTGTCCTACGACGGCAATAGAGCGCCAGCTCTTTCTTGGTAATCCGCCGGTTCACGAGGTCATTGGTGATGACAGACAAACCTTCCTGCTGCAGGTGCTCTCTCTTTGCCCGCCGCAACAAAGCAACATCATGTGGGTCCCACTCCAAAATACATGCTGAGAGACGTGACATGAAGATTGGGTAGAGAGGATGAGCATCAGTGGTGCAGCCCACTGCCAGCCGACGCATGAAGTGCCAGATGTCCAGCCTGATATTGAGGTCAGGCCATCCTCCAAATCTGGCCTGTAGCTTGCTCTGCCCCTTCTCTACACAGCAGCCAGAGTCCACGTACAGCAGCACTGGTGGAGCCACGGCAGCCTGGCTGTACCTGTTAATCAAGCCGGAGACCATGGTGTCTAGTGCCGCACCTTCCTGAGCGGTCAGGACACTGATAAGAATTTGGCCTGTCTCATTACCAACAGAAGTCAGCCACTGTGCTGTTCCCCTGGCTGTGCCTGCCAACTTTCTTGTGATCTAAAATCAACAAAATTAAGGATAATACAAATTTCACAAAGTTAAAACACCAGTAAAATTGTCAACCGATTACCTGTTTTGTAGAGTCCATTTTTAAAATGGTCCCAAACGTGGAAGTAATGCAAGCCTTGACATGATCCATACAGCTGACAATGTCCCTCCCGTAAACTGAAAGCAGCCACTTGCTAGTAGGGACGTCGATGGGCTCCGGAGGCTTCTGGCACACGACAGGTAAGAGGCTGGGGCGGTTGACAAAACCAGCACACTCCTCCATATAGTGCGCCAAGCGGTCAAGCCACTCCTCCCCATGGTTCTCCCTCAGCTGTTTCACCAGTCTGGTGGGGCTGTTGCCCAGCGTCCGCTCCCTCAGCATGCGTATGACACGAACGTCACACGCATACCTTTGTGCAAAAGAGAAGATTTGCTTCATTCATTATTTCAAGCTAAATTAAAAACACTTTCATTTTGCTATGCATTTAATTTACATGACACATTTCTGCATATATACTTTATTGTTAACCATTAATTGATTAACATCAATATTATAAACTCATTACAAGATTCTCTACAATGTGTGTAGATTGTAGCTCACTTCTGTGTCAAGATCAGACGAAACAGTCTTCTATGGGGCAAGTCGAGCTGGTCCAGGACAGTCTGACTGGTAGACAGGTAATTCAGGCGACAAACAGTACACCTGAGAGTCTCTGTTACCATAAGGTAGTACCTGTCGATGTCCAG
This sequence comes from Triplophysa rosa, assembly GCF_024868665.1. Taxonomy (NCBI): domain Eukaryota; kingdom Metazoa; phylum Chordata; class Actinopteri; order Cypriniformes; family Nemacheilidae; genus Triplophysa; species Triplophysa rosa. Next base: position 94,037 of record NW_026634656.1, read on the forward strand.
GACCTTCCCTGCTCTCTTGTGGATGCCATTGCCAGTCAACTACTTCCCACATGTAGGACAGGGCAGTGTAACCTCCACAAGTGGTAGGGCATCCATACCAGAAGCCTGTGGTTAAAAAAGCGGTCTGGAGATGGAGCCTGGTGGTAGATGAGAGAAGGGACTGGTGGCTCATACCAGAGCTTCAAGTCTGTCCGAAGTCTGCCAGCGTGAAAAAGCGCAGACGCAATCCACCTCTGATCCTGTGATGGGATCGTCTTCCTCATTTCAGGAGGCAGCCAAAATTGATCTGGCTCGGCTGCGGGAGCAGTGGTGGGTGCAGAAGCAGGGCCAGGCATAGAAGAGGCAACACGCTCCTCATTCAAAAGCAATGAAAAAGTAGAGATGTAATATAAACATTACAACATTGTTTCTCTCAAGTTTGCATATAAGTAATTCTATAATTTAGGGTACATTTTGTGTCCATTCATGATAATTATATATTTTTAACAAAATTAACTTAAAGGCCGATTTATCATTTAAAAATGGTTCCTGGACGCCTGCATAACTGGTTCTTAAAATTATCTTAAAACAATTTCTGTACATATGGCAGAACAGACAAAAGAACGCTTAGATGATTAGCATGTGTTAGAAGTGTAGAGCTTAATCACAGAGTGAAGTGGCACACAGTTTGTCTGAAACGCAGTTGACGAATTCACCAGGAAAACATCCTTTCTCTTGTAATATCAAATTGGTGTTTAATGATTAAGCTTGTCAACTAGCAGGTAAGTAACACTGATCAAATATATAAACTGAACCAACAGTAATTTTATTAAGAAAGCATATTTGTTCTGTAATTTTTGGTTGATGTGAAATGTACCCCCAATTATGGATTTACCCATATGTACTGTACATGTAATTACAGATGCCGGAACAAATAGACGGGTACTCACTGAGGATGTAGGAGCAGGTCTGGCTGTAGGAGAAGGACCGGCTGAAGTAGTATTTGTGGATGCAGGTGACGGACTGGCTGAAGGAGGTGGTCTGGCTGAAGGAGGTGGTCTGGCCGAAGGATGTGGTCTGGCTGAAGGAGGTGGTCTGGCTGAAGGAGAAGGAATGGCTGAAGGAGGTGGTCTGGCTGCAGGTGACTGACTGGCTGAAGGAGTCGGACTATGACTACCAGGCTGTGAATATAAATATTGCACATTATTAACATCAACATAATAATGACGGTGATAATGATAAAACATATTAAGGTCTTTTTGAAATTACCTGGATCCGCCTTGGTATATTTAGGTTGGGTTTGGCTGCTGAACTAATGGATCCTCCAAATCGTTTCTTTGTAAACTAAAGGAGGGAGATGACAGAACAGATTGTCATTCATGTAAAATCATACAAACAAAGGAAATTTGAAGATATGAATTCCGTATTGAAGAATACACAAACAATCTTCCAGCCAACCAATAAAAGGCTTTGGGGACATTCCATAGGTAATTGTTTGTGGAGTAGGTAATCTACTTAAATATTAAAATGACATGTAACCATTGATGAGTTAAGTGCAGGCCGTGAAATGGTTGGTGCTGATGTAGAGGCCAGGACAGAAGTAGGAGTGGAGGCAGGTGGAGCACTTGTGGCCTGGTAAAAGAACAATCAAGAGTGTAGAAAGCAGGTTTTAATCACCTTTCAGTCATGGTATTTTTTAAAGATCAAAATAAGCACAGGCATCGCAAAATCTATAATTCATAGACATTCATATATTCAATCCACAATCCATCTGTGTACGCCAGCGAGAGTCTGAGGGCAGAAGCGGAAGTAGGAGAAGCTTTATAAGTGTAACACTCAATAAAAAGAAAATCAGTAATAACTGGTCTTTTTAGTTTTTTTTATTTCTTGCTGTGTTTTTGTGTTAAGAGGTCATAAATATAACATGTGCATCGTAATCTGAGGATACGTCTAGTTTGTTGTCTTTTATATTGACACAGTAGTACACATAACATATATTCAAGTTATGAAGCTTTTTTATTTACAAGTATACACTAATCAATACAGCCTTTTACAGTATTGTAACATAAATATTATTGATATGAGAAATGGATGCTGACATCTCAACGGTTTGAAGTAAAAATAAAATGCATTTTGCAAAACATTTTTTTCTGAATAATGGAGCAAAATCGAGAGACTTTCACAATTACCTCTGTGCTCCCCGCAATTTCATCATTGCATGAGCTATGGGACTAGACAAAGCAAACATTGTAATCTATGGTCAGGGATGTAAACAGCAGCATGACTTTATTGAGCTTTACAAACATAAAAATCTCTGTGGGATCATTTTTGAATCCCACAGCAGAGCACATTGAAGGCATACAAGTTTTTGTCACAAAAAGGGTTGTGTGGTCCTAGTGTGACGTGACATGAAAGAGATGAATACCTGAACGTCTGACATGCATACCTTAGGCGTGTGGAATCCACAAAGGCATTTCTGTGGTCCACCAAAAAGTGTTGCCTGGCCACGGACCTGCATTGGACATTTATCTATCTGTGCAAATAAAGACATCTAGGTTAGGTTAAATGGGTTTAAGCATGTTTTCTCATTAACTTTTGTCAGTACTTACCCTCTGAAAGAGTTCAAACCACTTCTTCTGACGGGGAGCAGGTCTGTTGCCAGCTTCAGAGGGCCAAACCCCTGTGCTGGCAAACCGTCGCAGACGGGACATCCACTCATCGTCCCCGAAGGCCTTGTGTGACTTTTTAGACATCTCTGAAACATTTGAAGCATGTTTAGAATTAGAATTACTGATTACATAAACTGATTAGTAACATAACACTAGCCCATGACTTGACTACTTATTACTCTGTTTTCTATAATTATAGAAACACAGTTACACACTCTTAACAACAACACACCAGTATCATGATCGATAATGATATAAAAAACACATTAAAGCACACTGAAAGCTAAAAATACACGAATCTACAGTATTAGTGTTGTTAATATAACTGTTAGTTCATCATAGGAGACAGTAACATCAGAAGTGCTGCAGTTTTTAAGCACATCAAGATAGCAATTGATCATAACACTATACGAAAATTAACCATGTTTTTTTTTTTGTGGTACAAGTTGATTACTCAGGGCAAAACCATGGTTTTACTACAGTAACCATGGTTTTTTGCTTTTAACTGTAGTAAAACCATGTTTTTTTCATCTAAAGGGTAAGCAACGTAATGCATCATAGAATTCGAGAAAAAAGTGAAAACTATAAGCATCTGTTGATGTTGTTAATGTAGTTAATCATTGGAGACAGTATAACAGTAACATAAGAAGTGCTGTACACTAGCACATCACGATCACGATAGAACACTAAAAATAACTTAATGAATCATAACACACAAGAAAATGTTAAACATATATGCATTTGTTGTTAATGTTACTGTAGCTCATCTTAAAAGACAGTGACACGAAAAGTGCTGCAGGATGCCAGCACATCAAAATCGCGATCATAACACAAAAAAAAACACATTCATTATTTAAAACACGTCTTGAAGCACACTGAAAAATAAAAATCCACGAATGTTTTATTGTCGTTCAAGTAACTTAATTCATCACAGGAGACAGTATAACAGTAAAATAAGAAGTGCTGTAGTAGCACATCACAGTCGCAATAGAACACACAAAAAAAAACTTTGTAAAATGTTAAATATATATGCATTTGTTGTTAATGTTAATGTAGCTCATCTTAAAAGACAGTGACACGAAAAGTGCTGCAGAATGCCAGCACATCAAGATCGCGATCATAACGCAAAAAAACACCCTACTTATTCGCAAGATTAATTCTTTAAAAAGCTAGAAAATGTAAATATATATTAGTTTATTGTTGTTAAAGCAGTTTATCTTACCTTGCTTTTCTCGCTGTTGAAATTAACTTAATGAACTTGCCGATCCGCTACGTTCCGAGAGGTACAGTAACACCTGAGAATAAAAACTAGCCCCGCCTCTTCGCGGAGACTGGCTGATCAAAGATGAAAAGATGAAGCAGGAGAACGCCATTCGCTCAGCAAAGAAGAAGATACGACACGGGATTGGCCAGGGAATCCTCGCAAAGATGAAGCAGGGGAACGCGATTCGCTCAGCAAAGAAGAAGATACGACGCGTGATTGGCCAGGGAATCCTCGCAAAGATGAAGCAGGAGAACGCCATTCGCTCAGAAAAAATGAAAAAGCACGTCCTGATTGGACGTAGTACACAGCTGAGCACGCAAACAGGTAGCACCACAGAGACGGAAGTCGGGTCAGCATGGGATAGCGGCGCATCCTGCCGTGACATTTTCCTCGGACACGTCGCTCCGTTTGACTCAGAATTAAAGTGCAAAAGTGTGGCAAAACTAAATGACCAAAGACGTAGCAGCGTCACGCTTCTTTCCAGAGAACCCCCTTCGGAAACAGAAGGGTGAGGAAGTTGTCTAAAAAGGCCCCCTGACAGGAGCAGCGCTGGCGCCCAACGGGGGGCTCGAACCCACGACCCTGAGATTAAGAGTCTCATGCTCTACCGACTGAGCTAGCCGGGCCTCGCTCTGCCTTTCGGTGCGGGTCTGTCAGCACTGTCAAACGGTCAAGCGGAGTCTCCCTTGTTGTAGGGTGCCATCATTTTGGATGAGGCATGCCAGAAGAACGCATGCGAACCCCTCCACGAGCCCATATAGCTCAGCCAGTAGAGCATAAGACTTTTAATCTGACGGTCCAGGGTTCAAGTCGCTGTTCGAGCGACAGCTGCCTGCTTTGGCTCCAAGTTCCAACAGTTGACCCCAGTTCGATTGCGGCCAACGCACTGCAATTTGTTAAAAAAGAGCCACGCCACCCACTTCTTTAGCTGTTCTTTAGAATGTTTAGGGCCAGTACATGATATTGGGTCTTCCACTTGGCACTCAATTTTTGAAGGTCGAATTACAAATGAATCCCACACACAAGCCATTGCATCCAATTCATCCTGCAATAAAAAAACATTAGAAAAAACAATTATAGCAGTTTTTCAACCTACTGTACATCTTCATGCATACATACTCTACAGTCAATGTAAGTGTTTCCAAGTGTTCGTGTGAACATTCATGGCTTAACGCTACTCTAAACTTGCCAGAACAGCTGCACGCAATCCTTTCCACGTCAACGCCATCAGCTCACATTTTAAAAGTCATCGCACCGACTTCACACTGTGAGGACTCCAAGCATTGCGGAAACAGAATTCACAGAGTTTAACTCAAGGCAGCGACAAACTCAGAACATAGACTATAACGTATCTGTTACCATGTTAATGTTTGATATCGATGACAAAATAATTTATTTAGCCTAATAATTTGGTTCAGCAACATTAAACGTTTTCACGTTATGCGATTTACCCCACTCAGACGCTGCCCACGGTGCTGAAATGCTGTGTAACCCACAGCGTTTGGATTTAAAGTAGGCTACAGTTCTTGTATAACTTAAATTAGTGTTAATGAAATAAGTATGGGCCGCAAAACTAGGATAAATCGTAGCATGGATTCACAAGACCCAGAACATTGTTTGGCAAAGGTAAATTATGCTTCACACTACACCGTTAATTGTGTCATTTATGCAACAATTTGCAGGATAAGTGGTAACAGTCTTAAAATATTTGTTATTATTAATTATGTAATTGTGCACATATGGTTTGTGTAGGTAATGCATATTTTACACTGCTCATTTAATGGATTCAGAACACGGTTCTTAATTTATTGAATTGCATACTTCAAGATGTTGAAGAACCCATGTTTGGGTATAACAGGGTATGTAATATATATTTTGAAAAATCTGACATTTAACAAATAAACAAAATATGATGCTTGATCTTTAGTGATGACACCTGCTGTTCATGAAGTGTTTAGTTGCACTGCTGATGTAAAGCAAACACAACATGTGTAGAACTAATGTGGTCTCTTGATATCACGAAATATCAAGATGCTTAAACAACTTTAAACAGTGTTGCCATAATCACTTATTAAAACCTCTTAAACTGATGTGACATCATCGAGATATTATTTAAATTTTTAAAGGTCTGAAGTGGACCAATAAACCCATATTTGGTATTGTTTGAAAGCGTAGACTCTCTGTTTTCCGCAGATATGAATCAATTTGGATTTTCGTACAGTATTCTTCTTACAGTATAACTTCTTACCCCCCCCGTTTTTGTACATTGTCCAATATTCATAATTTTCATATCGCTCAAATTTGACAAACATGGGCAAATCATATATCAAATAAAAGCTCTCATTCCCAGGAATAAGGTTCCATAGTTATTTTTTATTGAATTATAAACACATAACCAACAGGCTTCGAATGAATCATGAGGTAAGAAATCGCATTTTGTAAACACACTAGTGAAAACATTGAACATTTGCTCCGTGAGCTGCGGAATATAGCGCAGATAGCCACAAATGCTATATTATCTCTTACCTTAGATTCTCTTCTACAAAATGAGCCCATTTTCACCGTTTTGCGTGATTGTGTGCACGAATAATCCCTTGCTTTGTCTTGTATGTCCAAAACGCAACAAAGTAGTGTTATGATATTGAAAAATTCTGGAAAATATGAAAACATCCATTGATCCAAATGACACGCCTATCATCTGAAAGCTGAGACCCTCACCTTTACGCAGACAAGACGGACGCTCAGATCGGCCAATCAGAGGCTGAGATAATGTGCCCTGACCTAGAGGTGACGCGTACTATCCAAAGTAGTGGTGGGCGATACTGTAAAATTTAGTATCGATCCGATACCAAGTAAATGCAGGGCCAGTTTACTTTTAAAAAGCATTCACTTGAACTTACATTTACTTTCCTGTAGATGAAATGTCATGATTTATCAGATGAATGCATCATTAATATGCTAAATCTGAATACATTTTCATGACCACTAAAATATTTTGTGATTTGTGCTCTTAATGTGCCTGTAGGCTAATTAATCATGTAGATGTTAAAACACTGGACATCATTTAAACCAAATAAATCTATTTATTTAGTTATTTATTCCTGTAATCGAATTTGCAAACATGAACTTTGCACCAAATTATTACTGGAAAATAGTAACAATAACAGATTAACAGAACAGAAAAACGATATATTACAAAATAATTTCTCATTATCCCAGTACTACTTCTCTAGCTTTAAAAAACCCAAAGTGAACAAAATTATTACTCAAGAACAAAGATTTTAAAACTGCTTTTCTGTTTTTGTTCAGTGTTATGTTTAGTCACAATAATAGAACAAATTAACATGTTTCCCTTTCATTACACTTTTTTAAGTGAATTTATAAACAAAGTGCACACAATTGTTTGAGACACAAAGTAAATAAAGTGCTTAAATAATAAAGTACTTTCAATCTTTGGCTTTTTACCCCCAAAGGCCCACTGCCATACATCGCAGTTCGCAGTGTTTTTATTCACCGAGGTGATAAAACCCCACACGATGCTCCTCTTCTTTTCGCGGTGCAGGCGTCTGTGTGCTTTCGCTTGGCGCTGCTGAGTCACGTGATAGCGGACTACAAAACACAGCAGGCAGGGAGGAGCAACGTGTGCAAAACTAGGTGTATGGGAAATAGTTTTTCTTCATTATACAATTATTAGACATCATTAGTTTGAGATTTAATTTCCATAAATAAATACAAGCCCACAAAATCAAGAATTGGTAAGTGTTAAGCTCACTATACATTGCCGCTACTATATATATATATAGGGTAGGAGAAGGGAGGTGCCTTCTGCTATTCATGGAAGGAGGGGATTCCTTCTAAGCTAAACATTCTTTGTCCGAACTGCTATACCTTATTTGGTCATTCTGTGAATCCCTGGACATATGAAACCTGCCAGATGTCTTTTGGCACCGTATATAAAGACTTGTAGTTTCTAAAATAAATGAGTTCAAAAGCTTGATGCCTCTCTGTGTCTTGTTTTTGTGCTCCAGATCTGCAGAAGAATTCTCTCACAACATCCAACCTATTTATGATTTGATTTTACTGGTGATCCAAAACACAGAAAGAAAATTAGTGTTCGTAAGGAACCAGAAATTTACAAGTGGGGGCTTCGTCCTGTTTACTCATCGTAATCCGGGGAAATTTTGATAATTCTGTGTTTTGAAGACCGCGCTAGACTGAAAGACGTTCTACGGGTATCCAGCAGTATCACACAGGTAAGAGTTTTTTTATAACCTTCCTGTGATATACTGTTAATGGCAGTTTCCGCACGTTTGTGATGGGTTCTGCAGAGTTGCTGTGACACTCCGTGACGATAACCGAGGGCCAGGTTTCGTCCTTTGAAGGCGAGAGGCACACGACGCATGCGTATTTTGATATATTGACTTTATTACAACTTGTAATAAGTAACGAAAAAAAAGGAGTTGGATTTTGTGGGGGAAGTTTTCGTCTTTTACTTTTCTTTTCTAACATTTGCTTTGTTCATTCGTTGAGTATGGGACAAGAAATATCTAGACCACTACCAGCTGAAACGCCGGTAGATTTTATGTTCAGAAATAACAAGGGTTATTGGACACAACCATTTGTTGATAATTTGGCTGGATGGTCTGAAAGCGCCGGACCGCAAATTGACAAATATCCCAATTCGGTTCTTTTAAGAAAGATGATATGGAGTTAATGAAATCCATGGTTAAAGTGGATGGGGTAATCCCCAGTGGGATTATAAATATATGTGCGAATCGTTGAAATTTGGCAAAAAATGAAAAAAATATGGAACCAAGGTCCCGAGCGTGTTGATAAATCGAACAATATATCGATCGATGCGCCGTCAACTGTAAAGACACCTCCACCTTATCATACAACCGTAATTTCTGCCCAAACTCATGCTCAGACCAACTCAAATTTGTATCCCTCATTGCTTTCTTTTTCCTCATGTGCACAACCCCCTCCCCCTCCCGAGTTAAACATAGAAACTTTAAACGCTGCAGCTCAGCCCTCAATGGCTTGGGTCCAAGAGGGTCCTAGAATTATTCTTAAACCGGCAACAATGACAGACATTGATACTATATGTAAAACTCTCCCGAACCCGAATAATTCTAACAAATTTGTAGATGTTTTGCGCTCACACACAAGGTATGCGCAATTAAGCGGATCGGATTATAGATCGATCTTATTACGAGTTTTTTCTGATGATGTTACTGAATCGTCTCTTATTGTGGAAATCCCTTCTTTAAGTCTTGATAATGATGACTTGGATGGCTCTGGTATACAGCGAGACCCTCATGAATTTTGGTGGGCCGATCCCGATAATGTCACTACATTTTTTGAGCAGGTTAAGCATTTTCTAGATGTCCGTGCTCATGTCTGTAGAGATCTGACCCATGCCACACATACCAAACAAAATAAGGGCGAATCTGCTTCTGCTTTTGTTTCTCGTTTTAAACGTGTGTGGGAAGAAGATGCTCGTATTCCAGTAGGCGGTGAAATGTCCTCACTGTTTATAAATACATGCTTAAATAATATGAATCCTGATTTGGCACGTTTGGTTCGTGTAACGACTGCAAATTTAATGCAACAAACTGTTGAAGATTTTTGCAAACGCATTCGTGAGTTAGATGCATCTGGTGGTTTCACTTCTTTTCTGTTTAAACCGAAACAGGAAGTGATGCTGGCAGCTTCTCAACAGCAAATGGCTGCAGTGTCAGTGCGTACCAGAGGGAACCAAAGGGGCGGACCTCAATATAATCGGGGCCCGCCTCGGGGAGGTCTTATAAGGTATGGGGTGTGTCGTTACTGTGGCAAATCAGGCCACTGGGAGAGAGAGTGTAGATTGAAACAGGAACGTGATATCGGACGTCTGCCTCGAGCACAACAGATCAACCAAATTCAAGCACCACTATATAGCAGTGGTTCTGCTGATCAATATCAGGTGTCTTGGGTGAACAAGAGGGGTGAACAAAATAATTCAAAACATGCTTAGGGATGCCCACAGAGCAATGTCAGTCCAGATGCACAGTCAATGATTTGTTTTTCTTTTAGCAATCGCACGGATGAACTACCCATTGTAAATTTAGAAGTAAATGGGGTAGATTACTCATTTTTACTCGACACTGGTGCTACATGTTCATCTATTTCTGCTAAATTTTATGAAGGGCCAATCACAAATCATACTATGCGCTCTGTTGGGGTTTCAGGGACTGAAGTTATTTGTCACATGACACCTGCTGTAACAAAGTTCAATAGAAGGGAAGGAAGGAGGCAGGAACCGGCGAACATTTCACAAACTTTAATACAAAATAAACAAACAATAATTCAGCAAATAAAAGGCCGGCAGCCACCTCACGGTCGACTGCCGGCCACACGAACATAAACAAACTTAACTTCCGGGCCCGGTCCTCTCTCTCGATGGTCCGGTCGCTCGTCCTCTTATGCTCCCGAGCTCCCCCGTGAGGCATGCGGGGACCGGCGGTCGCACAGCTGACACTCGTTGCCACTTACGCCGCCGGCCCCGCCTTACTCGCCCCACGGCTCTCGCCCCGCCTTCCTCGCTACATACCCCCATCACCCCTCACAGGCCGGGNTATTTGTCCAAACAATTAGACCCGATAGTCAATGGTATGCCTGCATGCCTTCGTGCTGTGGCTGCGGCGGCGGAGATGGTAAGAATGGCTGAGAAAATTGTTTTATCACATCCTTTGATTTTATATACGACTCACCAGGTGGGTGTTATTCTGCATAATTTGAAGACACAGCACATGACGGCCCAAAGGAGGTCTGGCTATGAAGCAACGCTGCTAGCCACGGAAAATTTAACCATAAAACCCACTTCGGTTTCTAGCCCAGCAATTCAGTCGCTGTATGGCTTATCCACATTGATAACTGAAACTGTACCTCATGATTGCATGAATGATATTGAGTGGTCCACTGCGGCCAGGGTCGATCTGAAAGATACGCCCCTGGATGGGGGGGAGCACTTATATATCGATGGCTCATGTTCGAGACCGTCTGATTGAGTGTATCTGTGTGGATATGCCATTGTGACACAGGAGGGTGAGAGGGTGGAGGCATATCGCCTGAACCATAACTCGGCACAGGCTGCAGAAATAATTGCATTAACAAGAGCATGTGAGTTAACAAAAGGCAAAAGAGCCACCGTCTATACGGATAGCAAATATGCATACGGGGTCGTTCAAGACTTCGCCCAGACTTGGGCTAGACTAAATTTTCAGACATCTGAGGGCAAACCAATATCACATGCAGAGTTGGTGGGAGATCTATTACAAGCTGTAATGTTGCCATCTGAACTAGCTGTAGTGAAGATCAAGGGACATGCGTCAGGAGATGAACCAGACGCTGTTGGCAACAGAAATGCTGATGAAATGGCCAAATGGGCCGCGGAACATGCAGAGGTTTCCCCATATCAGAGAGCGCAGAGTAGGGACGTAGAAACAATGATGTTTGCACATGTATCATGCGTTCCTGACATAGATTAGAAAATTTTGCAAAGTCAACCCACACAGGGAGACGTGAAACATTGGGCAGAAAATGAATGCGCCCCAGATGCTAACGGTTTGATAAGAGATAAAAACGGCCGAATCGCATTACCAAAGCTGTCTTTGGTGGTATTGATAAGACATTACCACGGTATTTCGCACAACAGCGCGTCTAAAGTTACACAGATGATTAATCGCCTGTATTGTATACAGGATACAGCAAAAATGGTCAAACTAATTGTAGACTCGTGTTTAATATGCGCCAAAACAAACCCTCACAGGAAAACGCCACACGACGCGTTACCGTTTCCAGAAGCACCTTTTCAGTGCCTTCAGATAGATTTTTCTCATATGCCAGCGGTCGGAAATCTAAAATACATGCTAACTATCGTCGATAGGTTTTCAAAATGGCCTGAAGTTTTTGCGTGTGCGAAGGAGGATGCGAAAACGGTAGTGAAAATACTGTCGAAAGAAGTAATTCCACGCTTCGGCATTCCTATGACTATCGAAAGTGACAACGCCACGCCATTCACATCGAAAGTGACCAAACTATTAGCTAAAGCGTTAGCCATAGATTGGCACTATAATATACCCTATCACCCGCAGTCGTCAGGGGTGGTGGAACGAACACACCGAACAATCAAAGATAAGATCACGAAAGCCTGTATGGAAACAAGCAGGAAATGGCCAGATGTGCTACCAGCCGTATTGGCAGAAATGAGAATGACCCCATCCTCAACGACAAAATACTCACCATTTGAGATTATGATGGGTAGACCTTTCCCGACCCCTTGGGTCAAAGGTCGCGCAGGCGTTTCTTCCCTAGGAGACATGGAGGTGATCCTGGATGACCACGTGATTTCCCTTATTGATAAACTGAATTCTGTGTGTGCTGATGTTTCTCTTTCTCTCCCTATTCCGTCAGATAAGCCCACCCATAATTTCATTCCAGGCCAACAGGTGCTGATTCGGAGTCTGAAACCAGTCGCCGTGGGGGAACCGAGATACCTGGGCCCAGCTGTAGTTATCGCAGTAACGAGAACTGGAGTGCTTACGGATCATCAACCGCAGTGGATTCACGCATCCAGGCTGAAGCATCTGCCAACATCCGCATCACCAATTGAAACTGTAGGGCCTAAGAAGCCTGCCCAAAGTGTGTAACAGGGCACTGGTGAGAGGGCTTGCGCCAGACAGAAGATCCTTGCTCTTTTAGTGGGTGAGGGGGCCACCTGTCGGCTGAACATAGGGCCTGGGCAAATTTTGCCCCATTTATAGCTTCCCGATCACCTCTGAAGGTTCCCCTGTTACACATTTGGGTCTAAATTGTCCAATATGTCAGTCATATTTTTGGTATTGATCCTGGCCGGTGCACAAGCAATTAAATTTATGAATGACAACTGAATCATTTGACACATAAAGAGATACTAGATTGGATATGATTCAAAATAGACTGGTACGGAGACCTGACTAACTAGCCTCATCAAGTGAGTGTTATATTGGCGATAGTTGTTGTACTTATGTTCCAGATAATGATGCGGATGGGCATTTGATCGATCAAGGAATTAAGAACATCACCAGAGCAGTTGCTGAGATGACCAGCCGAGAGAGGAATGGAGAAGAATGGGACTGGAGTTTGAGTTTTTCCAGCCTGTTCAGTAAAATCGAACATTGGCTGATTTTAATCTTTATAATTATTTCATGCATTCTGGTTTTGCTTTGCTTATGGCCCTGTATTATGGCTATGATTCGCCGTGCATTAAAATCATCTATAAGTGTGATTATGAAAGGTTACCATGTTGCTCAGGCAAGACCAGGGGATAAGATGACCACAGAATCCGGATGTAATGTAAGGACAGAGGTAAAACATCTGCTCAGACCGGACATGGTCCTTAGATTAGGAATTTTCTTTATTATTTAGCATTTTTACTTTTACTGTTTATCATGGATGCGGAAAATTAAATGGTAAGTCATAAATGACTTAAAGAGGGCAACTGTTAGATTTAATTTCCGCATAAATAAATACAAGCCCACAAATCAAGAATTGTGAAGTGTTAAGCTCACTTATACATTACTGGCTATAAATAATGGGTAGGAGGAAGGGAGTGCCTTCTGGCTATTCATGGGAAGGAGGGGATTCCTTCTAAGCTAAACATTCTTTGTCCGAACTGCTATACCTTATTTGGTCATTCTGTGAATCCCTGGACATATGAAACCTGCCAGATGTCTTTTGGCACCGTATATAAAGACTTGTAGTTTCTAGAAATAAATGAGTTCAAAAGCTTGATGCCTCTCTGTGTCTTGTTTTTTGTGCTCCCAGATCTGCAGAAGAATTCTCTCACAACATCCAACCTATTTCTGATTTGATTTTACTGGTGATCCAAAACACAGAAAGAAACTTAGTGTTCGTAAGGAACCAGAAATTTAACAATAGTAAAAAGTAAATAAAATTAGTAGTAAAATATCGATACTTAAAACACATTAGTATCGATATTTAATGTTAGGTATGTGGGAAATATTATTCAGAATATGAGTATGAAGTAATTACTATATAATCAATAAGTGAATTTCATTAACAATCATTGCATTGTGTTTGTTTAAATGTGTTTGCTGTGTTGCTCAGTGAAAAGTTCTGTTCAAATTAGACTGTTTGAAAAAAACAGGAAACTGGCTTAACCGCAGAGAGGAACTACTGTGTGTACGTGCAGAATCATTCACAGACTCGTTTTGACGAGTCTAACCAACTAACACACACAAGAGTTATGAATTAATCCATTGCATATGTTTTAAGTATAATCATGAGTTTTGATGTGTTTTATTGAACCATAGGATTAAGAAGCAACTGCTGCATAATCAAAGTATTAGATGATTGAGTGTTTTTTACTGAAAGTATTTTTACATGTTGTCTTGCGATATGAAACTGTCTCTAGACGACACTTCCTCTTTATTAGCAACACACGTTGCAAAACATGTGTTGCATAGAACATGTTTTACAGAAACTGGTGACGGAGAGACGGAGTCAGGAGGACGAGGTGTATAAAGATTGGCTAATAGAAGGAACACCCCTTGAAGATCGAACGACGTTACATACTGTATAAATATGGATGTCAGGAAATGATCTGGGTTGCTGGTTTTTTGTGGCGGAGTGAGGAGATTGTCTGGCAACCCAAAGCTTTGTTACTTTTTACATCTGATAAATAAAACCTTATATTACTTTTGAGCAAATTGTCTCTTCAAATTTCTGAACATGCAGGACTGCCTTAAAAGTCCAACAGGATCGATCCTTTTCGATACAACCTCAGTATCGAAAGTATCGATACTTCAGGATCGATCCGCCCACCACTAATCCAAAGTCAATGGCGTGCGCTCAGACGCAACACTGCTAGCTCGCTCGGCTTTAGTAAGAAAATGGCTTCTAAAAAGGGAAAACAGCCCCTAAAGAAGGTTTTTGTTGGGGTAGAGGCTGTGCTAGAGGAGTTGGAACAATTGAGGGATACTGAATCGGAGAGCGACGCGTGCTTCGATTCGGTGCGAGAGGCGGACTTCATCGAGGGAGAGGATCTTGATTTGGATAAGTAACGTGTATACACTTACCCAATCCAAATGTTTTTGGATTCTGTTATTTGTATTAGTTTATTATCGTTATTGCGCTTTCTAGACGATCTTTGTTCTCCGTTGCGCATAGCCGCATAGCCACTTCGCCTTGCGCACTGGCTTTTTAGTTGTTTGTTTGTTATGGTCACAACTAAAATAACGGTACAGAGTATTCTAGTTCTAGTTTATATTATATAAAATAAAACATTTGCCTAAATTACAGTCGGAGTTCATCTGATGATGAGTGGGTTCCAAGCCCGTCAGCGCAAGCTAGCATGTTTGCGCAAGCAACCACCTCTGCGCAATCAAGCACCTCCAACCCCCAATTCTTCTGGCCAGAGCCAGAGCGCACAGGGCATGAGTTATTCATTTTCAAAGACAGGTTCAGAACCAAAAAAATACTTGCCTTGTATTTAGCTGGTTCATCACAGGACAGACAACATATATAATAATTTTCATCACTTACAGCAGTTTTTATGTCATTTCAAAGGGTTTTCTGTAAAATGACATCAATATATTGCATTTATTCAACTGTATGTGGGTACGTCAAATTTTGGTAGGAGGAAATTGTATAAAAAAGGGGATTGTTCTTCTCTTCAGTTATAATAGAATAACTCTTGATTGGATTATGATAGAGACAAATTTCATTTTTCCTCAATTTGCTGATATGTGCTGGAAATAAATAAAATTGTTTTCAGGGAGCTGCAGCCCTCATAGCCTAAATTATATACTTTCAAACTGCAGGTTGTAAAAAAAAACTCAAAGAGCGCCTGTTTTTTATGTGTTTATTATAACACTGACAACATATACAATCATTTTTATCACTTTCAACAGTGTTTTATGTAACTTCAAAGGGTTCCTGTAAAATGATACCAAACTTTTGTATTTACACCTCTGCATGTGGGAATGAGAAGCTTTTCAATTTGGGTAGGCTAAATCCAGGTGGAAATCCTTAAAATAGCCACAGAGTGTAAGAGGTTTTAATCTTACCCAAAATGGGCCACAAACTAACATTGTTGCTGCGGAATAAAGGTAGTCCATCGATATTAACTCTAAGAGTGAGAGTATCTGTCAGATCTCTAAGATCAAAATCTAATGACGGCAATTCTACCAGAATGGAGTTCTTAATTCCAAAATGATAGTATGACCCTGCTATATTTTTTACATCGCACTTGCGGTCTGTGGACATTAGGGTTCTAGCATCCAATGGCACATTAAGTCCTTTTTGTCTGAGATTTTGTAGAAGAGAAGACAACAGGGCTGCACGATTAATCGTATTTCGATCGTGATAACGATAAATGTGACACATAATTAATTAATTGAAATCGTCGCGATATTAATGTGTAAGGACCAAGCACAAATCAAACAGTCTAAAATCAGCAAACTGTTTGTTATTCTCATTGGTGGAGTAACGGATGATAGACTGCGTCACAACTGACGTGACAGAGTTTAGTTTGCGAGCGCACTCTCTCATATTTGTAGAAGCTGGCTTCGCGGGATTTACAGATACGTTAGACAGCTTGAATGAACATGATGGCGGAGCAACAAAAGAAAGGTGCAGAAGGACGTTCGTTAGTTCCCAAAAAGGGGTCATACTCCGCTGTTTGGAACTATTTCGGGTTCGACGAATGTGATGTTGATCAGGTACGAGTCTTGTGCAAACTGTGCGGTCAAAACGTCCCAAGGTAACACAACAAACCTCGACCTTAAAAGCCACCACAGAGTACAATATCAAGAATTTCAAAGGCTGAAGACACAACATGCAAGCACACTAAACACCCAGCCATCCACGACACAGACAGCAATAACGGGGACATTGTTAAACGCAATACCATATTCGCCATGCTCACAAAGACACAAGGAAATAACAGAGGCGATCACGTATCATTTAGCCAAGGATATGTGTCCATTAGCCACCGTGAGCAATGACGGGTTTAAAAAAATGATTGCCACGCTTGACAAAAGATACAACATTCCCTCACGCAACCATTTTTCAAAAGTTACGCTGCCCTCGCTGTATACGAAATGCCGACTGGAAATAGAAAGAGAAATTCGCAGCATTGAATATTTTGCTGCCACGACCGACTTATGGTCGAGCAGAACTGCTGAACCGTATTTGAGTTTGACTGTTCATTTCATTGACAGTGATTTTGCAATGAAAAGCAAGCTTTTGCAAACTTCGTTTTTCCCACAAGACCATACGGGAGAGTTAATTGCAGCTGGCCTCAAAGAAGCGATCTCTGCATGGGGTTTGCTGGAGGAAAGACTTGTGTGCATTACAACGGACAACGCTGCAAATATGATTAGGGCCGCATCTGTGAATAACTGGACGAGGTTACACTGCTTTGGTCATAGACTGCATTTAGCTATNTTATACATTTTCTATAAATAAGCGGGAATTTCATGCTAACTTTAGCGCCAGAGCAAGGCTAGTAAATGTCTCATATAATGTTGAAATTAGACTAGCACTTAACCATGAACACAAAAGCCACACCACACAAATGGCTTTTAATTGGTTTATTTCGTTAGCAAACGTGTAACTACAATAAAGTTCTTTCCACCGATCAATTTCTTGTGGTCAGTCTGCACAAGATCAACAAGCTTATTTGCTTGCGGCCCCTTTAAATACAAGATAAGATTTCAAACTATGTCAGCGCGCCCAAGACTCTTTCTACAGAGTTGTTGGCAGGGCGGCCAGAGCGATTTTTGACGCTCTCGACGGCGGCGGTCTGAACGCACAGTTAGGTGTCCCAGGCAGTGCAAGGATGAGCATCAGGGTGGGCTGGGTCTGTTGGCCTTGGGTTTCCCTGGGAATAAGACATGGAGACCAAAAAGAGGGATTTAGATAACGTATCATAAAACATTACATTTAATCATTTAGCACATCACAAATTGCTTTACAAATGTAACAATAAACAAAATATTACAATGCCTGGAAGTCACTGTTTTGGTCTATGGTTAAGGAGTACAATAGGCTATTTATAGCAACAACTGTAATAATCCACTTTATTCAGATATTCCATTGTCAATGAGTATTTTTACATGTGCAAATATAACAAATAACATAATAATGAAAAATCACAATAAATATAATACTTACACTTTTTTGCTGCTCAACTGGAAAATACTGAAAATTCTGAGTTAAAAGGATAAAAACAGAACTGAATGATAAAAATATTTAATTACAGACAATTTATGTAACATGGGTGGGAAAACCATTCAACACAAACATAAATAAGTTAAAAAAAAGAGCTATACATTCACTAAAAGTGAACATAATAGCTAAAAGTGTCTAAATGTCATTGTTTGTCATTTAACACTAACGTTACCCATTTAACGTTAGCCCCACAAGCTTCATCTTAACTTATATTCGTTAGCATCTCGGCTAAAACATGCGCTGCCTACACTGTGTAAATAAATGGTTTAAACAGCCAAAAGCGGCCATACAATTAGACGTGTCAGAGTATACATTTATATAAATCGTATATAGTTAGTATATTTAAGTTATTTATATATTTTGACTTTACTTACATCCAATGGGACAGTCGAGAGGTTGTTGCGATCCGTTATTTTGAATTCCCGCCTGTCGCGCGAGAGCGGAACAACACCGGTGAACACTCGTGCCAGTCAGATGTTTGATCGCAGACGGATCGGCGACATCAAAGCACAGTGAGAGCTATTTGTGAACTGACTGCTCTGTATGCTTTAGAGATGTTATTCTAAGTCCGCATGCTTTTTGTCATAAGGTGATCGGTCTGCGCAGAGCTGGAAAAAGTTCAACACACATACTAATGAAAGCGCACATGGCACATGCCTTGACTCTGAGACATTGGGCCAACAGCGCCACAGTACTGTGGAGGGCGAGACTGCACAATAAACTGCAGTTTGTTTGAATGGAAAGCACAACAACGTTTACATTTTCAAAAGATTTCAGTGACTTAGGATCTACTTATAGAATAAAAATGTTTATTTATAATATATTAATATAATTAATGATATAATACAAATAAAAAATATAAAATAATCAAAAAGCTTGCTGAAATTTTTCTAAATAACATTTAGCCTTTTCTAATCATGTGCATGATTTTAAATTGTGTTCACTTAGCAGGGGCCAAAAACCAAACTTTGGACTATTCTTATTCTCACAAAACATCAACATGATCAGACACTAAAATCCCTATTTCATGCACAGTAAAAATAAAAGGTGTCTCAAATATCCTGTTGTGTACTCAAAGAACCTTAAACTGTATTTTAAATGCTCCAAAGCTCTTTTTCTCAATAAAAGGGTTATGGTGGAACCATCTATAGTCTTTGTGGTTCTTCCAGGAACCTAGAAGATTCTTGAATAACCCCATATTCAGTTGTGAAGTTCTGGAGTCACCTTTTCACTACACTGGGACCTCAAAGTGCTTTCCGGGTTATTGAAGGAACTCAAATTCTAAAAAATGGTTCTTGTAAGATCTGTAAACTTGTAAGTGGTTCCTGGAGAATCTCTCTTGTACAAGACAGTATCTAGAGGAACCCCACAAAATTCTGCATGGAATAGGGATTTTTAGTGTCTGATCATTTTGATGTTTTATGAGAATAAGAATAGTCCAAAGTTTAGTTTTTGGCCCCTGCTAAGTGAACACACATTTTAAAATCATGCACATGATTAGAAAAGGCTAAATGTTATTTTGAAAAATTTCAGCAAGCTTTTTAATTATTTTATATTTCTTACTATTTGTATTATATAATTAATTATATTAATATATTATAAATAAACATTTTTATTCTATAAGTGGATCCTGAAGTCACTGAAATCTTTTGAAGATATAAACGTTGTTGTGCTTTACAAACAAACTGCAGCTGCTCTGTGTTTATTGTGCAGTCTCGCCCTCCACAGTACTGTGGCGCTGTTGGCCCAATGTCGCAGCGTCAAGGCATGTGCCATGTGTCGCTTTCGTTAGTATGTGTGTTTAACTTTTTCCAGCTCTGCGCAGACCGATCACCTTATGACAAAAAGCATGCGGACTTAGAATAACATCTCTAAAGCATACAGAGCAGTCAGTTCACAAACAGCTCTCACTGTGCTTTAATGTCGCCGATCCGTCTGCGATCAAACATCAGTGGCACGAGTGTTCACCGGTGGTGTTCCGCTCGCGCGACAGGCGGGAATTCAAAATAACGGATCGCAACATCCTCTCGACTGTCCCATTGGATGTAAGTAGTCAATATATATATAAATAACTTAAATATACTAACTATATACTATTTATATAAATGTATACTCTGACACGTCTAATTGTATGGCCGCTTTTGGCTGTTTAAACCATTTATTTACACAGTGTAGGCAGCGCATGTTTTAGCCGAGATGCTAACGAATATGAGTTAAGATGAAGCTTGTGGGGCTAACGTTAAATGAGTAACGTTAGTGTTAAATGACAAACAATGACTTTTAGCCACTTTTAGCTATTATGTTCACTTTTAGTGAATGTATAGCTCTTTTTTTTAACTTCTTGATGTTTGTGTTGAATGGTTTTCCCACCCATGTTACATAAATTGTCTGTAATTAAATATTTTTATCATTCAGTTCTGTTTTTATCCTTTTAACTCCGAATTTTCAGTATTTTACAGTTGAGCAGCAAAAAATGTAAGTATTATATTTATTATGATATTTTCATTATTATGTTATTTGTTATATTTGCACATGTAAAAATACTCATGACAATGGAAAATCTGAATAAAGTGGATTATTACAGTTGTTACTATAAATAACCTATTGTATTCCTTAACCATAGACCAAAACAGTGACTTCCAGGCAGGGCCGTATTAAGACCTCCATGGGACCCGGGGCTATGAATCACCACAGGCCCCCCATAGAACGTGGAACGCATCTCTGCGCTTAAAAATGTGAATTCAGCGCTCAGGAATGTCTTTTAAAGGCACAAAGCAGAACGAGAGGGTCTCGAGACGCGCTATTTATAACAAAACAGTTGCTGTACAAACTATATGGCAAGAAATAATAATTAATGACTTACACAAAGAGATCAACATGAGTCATGACAAAAACCTTACTTCAAGCATTCAAAATAACGGCTGTCAATTCTATAATATTCCAATAAAAAAATCAGTTTATCTTAAAAAGTTTTTTCCTGCTTTTGATGTAGGAAAAGTGCGTGATAATGTCACTGAAATCCAGGGATCGGAGGATGTCACATTCCAGGGACATCAACGCTAGATTGTTCCGTCGTTCTTGCAACATTGTTGAACGAAGACAAGTTTTTGACTAAAGACAGTTTGGAAAAAGAACGTTCCCCGCTGGCGTTAGTAACAGGCAATGTCAGGAAAATATGGAAAGATGTCCACATTAGGAAACATTTATGCATTTGGCAGACGCTTTTATCCAAAGCGACTTACATTACCCTATAAATTTGTTTCTAATTATGTGCAATCCCCTGGGATCCAACCCACGACCTTGTTGTTAACGCCGTGCTCTTACTGAGCTACAGGAAACACCGACTGCAATTGTTTTCTCCTTAGTAGCTGAAGCAATGCTACAACACTTTTGTTTGTCTCATTTTTAGTAAATTCTCTGAAATGGGCAATTTCGAAAAAAATCGACGCATTAGCCATTTCATTAAGACAATTTGGCTTGTATATAGCGAATATATATAAAATAGAGTTTGTTTAAATACAAAATTAGTATGCATTAAGTCAAACTAACCTAAAATTGGCGGGCAAGATGACCCTTCATGGGCCCGGTCAACTCCGTCTTCGTCAGCTTTTGTGAAATATCCTGATACCTTTGGAATCTTATTAAGTAGATCCTGTCTTCGCTGCTGCTTGTCTCTTAAGTTTTTCCTTTCTTGAGCCCCGCTCTCACATTTTTTGGCAAAACCCGACATTTTAGCAGCTCTTCAACTTCCCAGCATAATCATTCCCGTGGTTAAGATCATGAAATGTAAATTTGACACAATCATTGGAAATCTGATCAATCTGATCTTACCAATCAAATGGCTTTAATTTTTGAATGACCTGCACATAAACCTATGGGATGATTGGCGCGCTAAGGCTGTCCGCATCCACCATCATCTCCACTCTTTTCGGAGTTTGGTTTGCTCCTGGAGCCAGCACTTTTTTTCACACGATCTACTGCACCGCTGGCTGCGCCGCGCGTCACAACTCAGAGACGTAGATAATTATTTAAAATATGTAATTTAAAAATATATATTTGTGTAAAGGCCGGGCCCCCTTGCAGTGACGGGCCCTGGGCTTAAGCCCCGGTAAACCCTTGCGTTAATGCGGCCCTGCTTCCAGGCATTGTAATATTTTGTTTATTGTTACATTTGTAAACCAATTTGTGATGTGCTAAATGATTAAATTTAATGTTGTATGAGATGTTATCTAAATCCCTCTTTTTGGTCTCCATGTCTTATTCGCAGGGGCAACCAAGGCCAACAGACCCAGCCCACCCTGATTCTCATCCTTGCACTGCCTGGGACACCTAAGGCCAACAGGCGCAGCTCCTGTTCTCTTTTTGCCATAAATACTTTAGCAATGCAAAATTGTGAAATGTACTATAGAAATAACTTTTACTTTGACTACATGGATCCTCACACCACCTGGTAATAGCAGGAAACCCATTTGGAGAGAACAGCATTGTTTTCTCTAGCTCGCAAGGATTTGCTTTTTGGCAAATTACAACTTTACCATGGGTGTAGGCCTTGCTATGAGAGACTACTTTTTTGCTGGACTTTTTTACAATTGTACATTTGTACAAAGTACCTGAAATATTTCTGTATGTACAGTATATTTAAAATTAAGGCAAATTATTTGGTTAGTTTTGTTAAGATAAAGACTTTTCATTTATAACAATATCACCAACACAATATTAATTATACATGTGATTTCATTAATTTAGGATGGTAATGTTCAATATTGACCATTCTGTAAATATTTATTCAATGTAAATTGTTGTTGTTTATCAATAAACTGTTGTATTTGATTTAGTATTTCTGCTTATTAAAATATTGTGAATAGCAAATATAAACTGTGAAATGGTGCCTTGAAGCACCCAAGATGGTTCCAGACCATTTTAATAAATGGGATCCCCAAGAAGCCTTGGAGGGTTCCTCAGAGAACCGCCCCCCTTCATTAAGCGGTGCCTTGAGTTTCCCCTGAGGGTTCCGCCGGCGTGGCAATGTGAAGAACCCCAAATGGTTCCTCAAAGTACCTTTAATTTTTACAGTGTGCAGAATTTTGTGGGGTTCCTCTAGATACTGTCTTGTACAAGAGAGATTCTCCAGGAACCACTTACAAGTTTACAGATCTTACAAGAACCATTTTTTTAGAATTTGAGTTCCTTCAATAACCCGCAAAGCACGTTGAGGTCCCAGTGTAGTGAAAAGGTGACTCCAGAACTTCACAACTGAATATGGGGTTATTCAAGAATCTTCTAGATTCCTGGAAGAACCACAAAGACTATAGATGGTTCCACCATAACCCTTTTATTGAGAAAAAGAGCTTTGGAGCACTTAAAATACAGTTTAAGGTTCTTTGAGTACACAACAGGATATTTGAGGCACTTTTTCTTTTTACTGTGTAAGATAAACAGATACTGCCTTTGTCAACAATTGTAAATTAGATGTTTTAAACTGTTACACACAGACATCAAAACTCAGCATACAAATCTCAATAACGATTACAATCAATAAAGCGTAAATGCTGCAGTGCATGCTGGGTAATAGAATAGCATCAAACTTAACAATGACTCCCAGCATGCATTTGGTTATTTTTACCACCACTGTTGAATTTTGTAGGGTGAGCTTTGAAGTTTTAGCATGTGTAAGAAATGTTTTAGGAACCTCTGATCAAATAAAATTGCATTTTACCACTCTAGCTGCATTTTATTATATCATATAACACTATTTTTCATTTGTCTCTTACAGTAAGCCTTACTTGATACTATTGCTTATACTTAATAAATAGACAGGACTGTGCATTGCATGTCCTGCTCGCTTTAACATGATGTATGTTTAGAACATTGCTTTAAACAAGCAGAGAAAACTGCCACGCTGGACTTTAGTCCAAGTACCCAACCAAATAAAACACTGATCACCATAATAGTGACTTTAAATGACTTGTTCAAAAAACAACATCACCAACACGAAATATAACTAAAGCTCTTCTAACTATATTCAAAGAAGTCAAGAGTTTCATTTAGTTACATGTAAATATGTATTTTATTAGCATATTTGATTGTGTATTTATATGACATGAATCTGTGTGGCTACAGTCTTTTTTCCTGTTCTTGTTCACTTCTTCAGTGGACTCTGATCATGAACAGCAGGTGTCATCACTAAAGATCAATCATCACTTGTAAAGTCAACTCAATTGATTCATTAACTGCATGAATAAATTAACATTTCACACCAGAAAGACTCTGCTTCAGTGTACATTTGTACCCCGTAGGTACGGACTCATATATACACCAGGGACTTTGCTGTGCAGGATCAACTCAAAACAGAGTGACAATCATCAGTCTGCATACCATTTTTATACCCCTACTACTCTCTTCCCCACCAATCAAGTCTCATTCTACATTTTCCCATGCTATGTTTCAGTCTTATCCGCAGCTCCAAGGCCATGCACATCTTACCTTCTCAATAACACAAGATATCATTCATTCTGGAAGAATTTGTTTTACCAAAACCCTCACATAGGCCTCTGTTCTGCTACATTCAGAAAGATAAATCAATGAAACACTCCTAGAACTCGCTAACAATCTCACACCTGTGTCAACAGAAGAAATGAATACATATTCTTAGATTAGTTTGTAAATCACAAGTTTGCAAAAGCATTACAATAAAAAATTCCCCCACATCTCTTAACATCATGTGCGATGTGCAGGCAGCGAGACAATGGCAGACAGAGAGCAGGTACCTGGAGATGTTCGTTATTGTAGTATTGTAATTCACTTTGTACTGTAATGTTTTCTCACCGGTGAATGTGACTTCTGGTCTGTGCGCGCGCTCGTGTTATGGAGGAGGCATGGCTTTGGAAGGTGATTCGCGAGAGGGAGGGATCCTATGATTGCACTGCTAGCAGGCAAACGTTAGCATTTTCCAAACGATCTACTCTGCCTTTAACTTATCGTCAGCTAAAGCCTGAACTCTGGGTTGATTAACCCAAATCTTGCTTACTCGGGGTATGTCGGTTCCAGAACACATTTGAAGAGTACGTTTAATCAGCCTCCCGAAACATACCCAGAGTTAACGCGCTTACAGAAACAACATGAAGACATTGTGAATGGATCACAGATTTCACAAGTCACAATGGAAACGTCTGGGAAGCTTTTTGACTGAAGTTTTTGACTGTAAATCAGAGTTTTTTTTCCCCACAGTAGACTTAAATCTGCATCAGTGTATAAAGTGCGGGATTAAAAATCATCAAATTAAATTATTTAAGTTATGTGTTTATAAAACTCTAATCGCTATAAATTAATTATTTTATTAAATGTATAAATATTTTAAATATACGCACTATTTTTACACTACAATATGTATGATGATTATTTGGCAGCAGAGAATGAAGGTCTGCTGTGACAGAAGTAGAGGTTTAAAATGTTTGGCCCAGTCACATGTCCAATATGTCATGTAGCCAATATACTGTATATCCCTTTCAAATACACACACAATTTGTTTGTTTGCTTGTTTCTTTTGACTTTGTTTGCTAAAAGGCCATGACTTTCCAAACGTTAAAAGAGGTGGAAACGGTCTATCCTGAAAGGCTAATTGTAATTTGGAGAAAGGCCTTTCAATACTAAACTGCAGAAAGAGGCTGAGGATCAGAAAGACATTTTTAAGCAATACAGTCAGTATGAAAAACCAGTTAACTAACTTAGTAAAACTAAGTTTTTTATGTAAATTGATTTAAAATTATAAACCTGTCAGCCTGGGAATCGAACTTACAACCTTAACATTTCAAATCTGGTTCTCTAACCTTTAGGCCACAACTATCTTTGACCCAATGCATCAAATATTGCCTAATAAGTGGACAAGAGTAATGATATGCAATTGCTCTGGAGTTAAAATACTTCACTATTACAGTTTTTTTCAATTGTTTGCATGCAATTTTGAAAACCGGGTTCTTTTTTTCACAATATGAGCACAATTATCCAAACACCAAACTCAATTTGCATAATTCCTAGATTGTGACACACTTCAGTCAAAACATATACACATATTTGTGAAAATGCTATTAGTTTTCATTTAACCAACACAGTCCTCAATGATCAGACACTATTGCAGCCAGTTTCACACTGCTGTGATAAATAAAAAACACATTTGTACAAAAAATAATTTTAGGAAATAGCATGTGCTAGATTTTTGGCCACACATTGTTATGTAAGGGATAATTTAGGTGAAAAAAAAACACAACATTCTTCATGATTAGTTTGAGATATAGGGAGAATGTACACAAATTGGCCTACTATAAACTTACCAAGCACTGCACAACACTGATGCTGCAGACTGAATATTTCAAGTATTTATTTCAATACTTACAGTATTTCTTACCATAATCAGTTACAGTAATCAACCAACAATGAAATCAATGAAACAAATAAAATCTGTAGACAAATAAAAATTACTGCATGAAGTACATACACTTTGACTCTGAAGAAAAACTACTGTAAAAGCAACAAGAATACTGTAACTATTCATCATCTCTCCGTCTGGCTGGATCAGGCCATAAGATTTCATCCACATCACAGGCTATGTCTTCATTGGCAAGGCACCGTTGGAAGAATCGCCTCGTGTCACGAATCCACCCCTGCACAGAAGCTGCTTCGATATGATCACAGGCCTGCTCCATGGCCTGAATGAGGGGCAAACGGTCATAGGGCCGCAGGTCGTATACCTTCCACCGCCATGCTGAAAAAAACTCTTCTATTGGATTCAGGAAGGGGGAGTATGGGGGAAGGTATAAGACTTCAAATTCAGGGTGCTCATGGAACCAATTGTGGACCAGAGCAGCCCGATGGAATGAGACATTGTCCCAAACGACAATGTACCGCATCTGGTCCACTTGGTTTAATGCTGTGACAATCTCGTGCAATCTGTCAAGAAATGCAAGTATTAGATTTGCATTATAGGGTCCCAGATTTGCATGGTGGTGTAGGACCCCATTTTGTGTAATAGCAGCGCAAAGGGTGAAGTTACCCCCTCGCTGCCCTGGCACATTGGTGATTGCCCTGTGTCCAATTACATTTCTCCCTCTTCTTCTTGTTTTCGCAAGGTTAAATCAGCCTCATCCACATATATAAATTCATGTTGAATTTCTGCAGCATCCATTTGCAAGACTCACTGAAACACAGTAAAAGACAATAGGATGTTATTCAACATCTATTGCACAGTATTTTTTTGTGTCAGAACATTATGAGCAGTGCACAATACCCAACCATAATAAAATGAACAATACATACCTCCACATACTCATTGCGCAGATGTTTCACTCTCTCTGAATTTCTGTCAAATGGTACCCGATACAGTTGCTTCATGTATATTTGATTTTTCTTAAGGATTCGACCTAATGTTGACAGAGAGACTCGTTGGATGTTATTGAAAATAAGGTCATCATTGATGATATTGGCTTGGATTTCTCGCAGCCTGATACAATTATTGGTCAAAACCATGTTCACAATGACAGCCTCTTGTGCACGAGTGAACATAGGGCCCCTTCCACCTTGGTGTCATCGACCCTCAATCCTATGTAAAAAAAAAACATATAAAACAAATACACATGCATCCTACTGTCAAATGTCACAGTAAACAATATTGATGATAAGTACAGCAAGCTTCAGTTTCAATGTACTGTGTGGTTAGCTTACCTGTTTTCGCGATGAAATGTCCGAATTACTGACGCAACAGTATTTCTGCTGAGATTTGGTTGAACTCTTTGTCCAGCTTCCATCAGTGTCAGTCCATGGTTGATAACATGGTCAATAAGTGTTGCACAGATTTCTTGAGTCAAATTTGGTCCTCGTCTTCTTTGGTCAGGTTCTATCAACTCTTCAAGTCCTTCTCTACCTCTTCCTCTACCTCTATCTCCTTCTTCTCCTCTTCCTCTACCTGGGCCTCCTCCTCTACCTCCTTCTCCTCTTCCTCTACCTCCTTCTTCTCCTCTTCCTCTACCTGGGCCTCCTCCTCTACCTCCTTCTCCTCTTACTCTACCTCAGTGGTTTTCAAACCCTGGGTCGCGACAAAAAATGGGTCGCCAGGATGATTTAAGAAAAATGTTAGTAAAATAATTAATTCAATTTTATTATACAATAATAACAATAACAAGAATTTTGAACAGAAACACACTTAACAATTATTTGAATACACGCAAAAAAAGTCCATAAATCCATCACTGTGTCACCTGACCCACAAAAATTGTACGCAGTGTCGTTGACGCAGCCATTTTTCTTTCTCCCTGTGAGATGATGCAAAGGCTTCAGTACCATGACACCCTTCTTTATGCTGAACATGAGCAAGCCAAAGCCAAAAAATACCATTTACGATTTTTTCACAAGTAAAAGAGTGCCTGGGAGCGAGACCTCTTCAAATGAAGGAGCTGAAAATGCCGTCAGCCGTCCATCCTTGCCTCCAGAAGCGGAGGTCAGCACGAAAGGCCGCGAAGGCGATGCACAGGAACAACATGGCAGTTATGTCCCAGCAAAGAAAAAGCAGAAATCCGCAGCAAGGCCATTTAAAGATGACTTCTTAAAGTTTGGGTTTGTCAACTGTTCTGACGCATACCATGCTGCCATACCAATGTGTGTAATATGCAGGGAAAAGTTGGCAAATGAAAGTTTGAAGCCAGCGACGCTGGAAAGACATTTAAATACGGACAAACCATTGGCTATTTTTTCAGAGGAAGGCTCAAGAAATTCAGTCATCAGCTCAGGTACTCAGCAGAAGCATAACACACAATCACAAATTGCACCTGGCATCGTATAAAATTTCATATCGTATTGCCAAAGAAAAAGCGCCACATACAATTGCAGAGAGATTAATACTGCCTGCTGCACTAG
The DNA here is from genome assembly GCF_024868665.1 of Triplophysa rosa. Lineage (NCBI taxonomy): Eukaryota > Metazoa > Chordata > Actinopteri > Cypriniformes > Nemacheilidae > Triplophysa > Triplophysa rosa. Next base: position 123,128 of record NW_026634656.1, read on the forward strand.
ACATAGTTAATACAGTTCTGGATGAAAAGGCATCTGAAAAGCTAAAACTAATTCCTCTTAGTGACAATACGGTGTCACGTCGAATTGGGGATATTGCACAAAATTTGGAAAACCAGCTTATAGAGAGAATGAAGTCAGCAAAAGATTTTGCTATTCAGCTGGACGAAAGCACTGATGTTTCATCAAGTGATACGTTACTGGTTTATGTTCGTTACATTTGGCAAGGAGATTTTGTCGAAGATCTTTTGTGCTGCCTAACGCTACCTTCTAGCAAGTCAGGAGCTCGTATTTTTGAAGAGTTAAATGCTTTCATGACTAAATGCGGTCTGGATTGGGCTAACTGCAAAGCCATCACCAGCGACGGAGCAGCCAACATGACTGGAAAACATAGCGGAGTTGTCAGAAGAATTAAGGATGCAGCAGGACAGAACATTTTTTGGAATCATTGTTTCATTCATCGCGAAGCTTTAGCATCAAAAGGAATACCACCGAAACTTGAAGTAGTGATGAAAGACATTGTCAAATTTGTGAACTTTATTAAAGGCAGTGCTCTTAATAGCCGACTTTTCGAGGCCTTGTGTACTGAAATGGGAGCCGAGCACAAACATTTACTCTTTCATACAGATGTGAGATGGTTGTCAACCTCCAATCAAAGTCACTGAGTGCAGCCATAACTTCAAACTGCTGTCATGTAATTCTACGTTTAGCATTAAATACCAAGTATTGTAAATTTAGCATTAATGTGACAGGTAGTCCGTCTTTGCTCTCGGTTGAGGATGGAATTGTCTGAGCTGGGCTGGCCAGATGGTCGCCTTTTTCTTGGGTGGTGATGGAATTGCCTTGGATGGAGCTGGGATGGTCAGTCAGTCCGCAGGCTCTCGCAGGAGGATGGCACGGGATTTTCAGATGTAGCTGGCGTAATCTCTAGTTGTGGATGGGCATATGACGTTCATCTGGGCCTGGCGGAATCTCTCCCTACCTCGGGATGGGCATCCCGAGGCGAGGGCAGAAAGAGAATAATTAGCGTAGCTGCTGTTCATTAGCTATGTGTTAGTGAATGCTTGGCTGAAAAGATGTGTCTTTAATCTAGATTTAAATTGGGAGTGTGTCTGACCCTCGAATAGTATCGGGGAGGCTATTCCAGAGTTTAGGTGCTACGTATGAGAAAGCTCTACCCCCTTTGGTGGATTTAGTTATTCTAGGTGTTATCAAAAGTCTGGAGTTTTGAGATCTTAGAGAGCGTGATGGGTTGTAGTGTGGTAGAAGCTCTGTTATGTAGGTAGGGGCTAAACCGTTTAAGGCTTTATAAGTAATTAAAAGAACTTTAAAGTCAATACGATACTTAATGGGTAACCAGTGAAGGGTTGATAACATTGGGGTTATGTGATCGTATTTTCTGGACCTGGTTAGAACTCTGGCAGCTGCATTCTGAACTAACTGTAGTTTGTTTATTGATGCTGCAGGACAACTACTAAACAGTACATTACAGTAGTCAAGTCTGGTTTCTCCCGAGGTTTATTTTTCTCCATTATTCATCATTGGAGTTTGGGTTCCTCGCCACAGCAGAGCAGTGCAGTGTTGGCTTGCTCACCGGGAGACTGCATTTATTTATTTATTAGATATTATTTATTATAATGATCTTGCTTGGTCTATAAACACCATGCACTGTGCTGTGTTTTACCTTTCTGTGTTTTTCTTATTTGCTCCTGTAAAGCTACTTTGGAACAATGCACATTGAGAAAAGCGCTATATAAATAAAATTGAATTGAAATGAATTGAACTGGCGGCCTACTTGCGAGTGGGCTCTGGACTGGCGACCATCTTGCGAGCGGGCCCTGGACTGGCGGCCATCTTGCGAACGGGCTCTAGACTGGCGGGCCCTGGACTGAGCGGCCATCTTGCGAGTGGGCTCTGGACTCGCGGCCATCTTGCAAGTGGGCTCTGCACTGGCGACCATCTTGCGAGCTGGCTCTGGACTGGCGGCCATCTTGCAAACTGGCTCTGCACTGGCACCCATCTTGCATGCAGGCTCTGGTGAGGCGGCCCTGATGAACGGCGTGGCCACCATTACCATGGAACATGCAAAGTTTATGCGGGGTGTAAATATACTCATCTAATTAGCATATTGTGACGTCATCAGGGGCGGCCAACTTGAATTTCATAATATTCGGGAAACAGTAGATATTGAATTGATGTTTGAACTTATTTGCATGTTTTTTTTACTCTTTGATCCTTATTCCAAATGATCAGAAAAAAGGAAACCAACTATAAAACAGGAGAAAGTACTAAATTATTACTATACTTTATAGTAGTAAATAGCATGTGGACAGTAGCCTACATTCTGATCAGTTCATCAGTAATTTTCAGGAAATAGTAGATATTGAATTGATTTTTGAACTCATTTACATGTTGTTGTTCATTCCAAATGATCAGGAAAAGAGGAAATCAAGAGTAAAACTATTAGTAACTATAGTATAATTATTACTATATTACTGTGCCGTAGTAAAATGCATGTGCCTATTTTTTGATCAGTTGACCAGCTATCTGCCCAATCAGCTGCCTCTACCTCTAGCAACAGCTCTCCTATGGACACTACGACCACGTTCACCCCTGCCACCCCCATCTCCATTAGGCAAAGGGTCGAAATGATCGCTCGTTTGTGCTTTGTGAACATTCGCGCCTTGCACGGCGGCACCATTGCGCTGCACAGATGTACCGGGAGACGCGCGGTCATTAGACGAACGATCGTGATTTTCAAAAGGCAAATATTCCCCTTCAGACTCAGAATAGGCGAATAACATTTGCAACACATCCTGGCAGTACAACTTTTTATTAGCCATTTGGCGATTTTCTCTCACAAATCTCACAATTTACTCTGACGCTCTGAACTGAACTGCTTCCGCTTCAATGACACGATAGCTATGATAACGAATATATTTTATAATATTATTGTTTTATAAAAAAATATTTGTTATATTTTATAATCCAGTGTTGGCACTGGTAAATTTGTATTCAGCAATGTTTGCACTTTACAGAAATGTATTTTTATGTCCGATTGCAGAGTCCTAGTTGCATTTTACTGCACATTTATATTTGTTTTGCAGGAATTACATTTTTTCTATGACATTGCAGAGGTTTATTTTTTATTTGATATCAATTCATTTGATGTTAATGTATATGTTCAGTTTATATGTTCGGTTTAGTTTTTTATTTTATATTAAATCGTTTTGTATTCAATATGTACAGTTTAATTTCTTTTGCATCTTGAAATAAATATTTCTGTTCTGTATCCCTCTGTGTTGTGTTTTTACTTTTTCTGTTTAGAAGATAACGGAGCCTTTAACTCTCATTTGTAAATGCTTTACAAGGCATAAGTAGTCCTCACTTTAGATGAGCTCACAAAAATAGTTAACTGACAACTAGTAAATGTTTTATAACTACCTTAATTAATCATGAATTACAGCAGGAATGTGTGTTAATAAAGCATTTATTAACACATTGAGTAACTGTTACTATAAGTCTGAATAATAAGATGTATACATGTGCATTCAAAGAGTTTATTAATCATTTACTAACACTTTCTAAATGATTTCATGAACCACTGACAACTCCTAACTAACTGGTTTGTAAGTAATGTAATCCTTAATTTAGAAATGATGAATTTATCCTTAATAAAGTATGAACATTTGATTATTAAGCATATTATATACATGCTTTTAAATCAAGAAAAAAGCATTTATAGCTGTATTTATAAACTGGTTACTAATGTCTATTAATGTGGGGCCAATGCTTCATAAATGATTAATTAACTATTTACTGATGCTTAACTAATGATTCATAGCATGCAGTTATTATAAAGTGTTACCAACAGGGTAACACTTTAGTATATGGACCAATTCTCACTATTAACAAGTTGCTTATTAGCATACATATTGTTAGAATGTTGGCTGTTTTATTAGCACTTATTAAGCACATAGTCTGCGTGACCATATTCTACATCCCTATTCCTACCCAAAACCTAAACCTAATAACTATCATACTAATTAGGAGTTTATTGAAGCAAAAGTTGAAGTTAATGGTTTGTTAAAAGCGAGAATTGGACCTTAAAAGTAAAGTGTGACCAAAGTATGTAAGCATTTGTATGTTGCCTGTACATAAAGTTTTGGTAGTGTTTGTATGTGAGAGAGGAATTCATATTAAACAAAATATGTCACGACTGAATACATTCTGTGCCAATAAAAGTTGATCCCAGACTGCTGTTGGGATCACTTTATGAACAGTAGCAAAAACATAAACTTGTTTGTGTAAAAAGGGTTAGGGTTTTGAAAACATGTACTTTGAACCAAATGCTTTCAACAAAATGTGAATTACCAATAGGTCAGTGACTGCAAGTAAACCATCTACGTTTAACTTTGAGGGATGAGATAACAAAGAACAAAAACATTATTTGGTTCTTATTCCGATCAGAAATGAGGATCTGAATAAAACTGATTTGTTACACTGGCCAATCTTTTCATCACAAGACTTCATCGTTCAGTAGCTGCTGTATACAAGAAAAGTTCTGTCTGAATTGAGATGTCTTTGCAGTCGACCGCTTCTGCTCATGTCTCTACTCTGCACATGAATCGTCACTGCAGTGTACATTCATGTTGTAGCTCTTCTGCGTAATATAGAGACACTTCAGATGAACAGACTTAAACTCATCAATGACCATATTTTATCAGGAGAAAAGGTAAGAGACAATTAATTCTTTGTCTAAACTAAATAATAATTTGACTGACCCCGACTGTTTGTCGACATCTTAACTTGTATTGATTTAATACTTGCAAATAGCCGACTATATGCGACACTTTCAGGTTGGGGGAACTTAAAGCAGAGAGAAATGGGAAAATGAGAAAATAGTTAAATTTAGCAGATGCTACACATTGCAGCGCACCTCAGTGGAATAAGAAGTGGTGTTCTACTGATTTTGAATGTTATAACGACATGTAAACTTATGAAAGTATCATTTCAAATATGGTAGAACAGCACTTCTATATACCACTGTGTCTTTTAACTTAAGTTTTGCAGAATTTTGTTATTTGTGTTATGTCCCCTTTTTGCTGTAGTTAATTACCGAATACACTTGAGCTGAAACTAATAAAACCTGACAAATAATGCAATCCCTCAATGATTTTTAAATGTTTTGTAGATGGCTAGTCTGCCCACGATCAACACATTTATTTTGTTGACCGCAAAAATTATTTCTTGAGACAGCTAGACTAAGTTAAGTCATATTATTGCTTTGACTTTGAGTTAAGTTTGGGACACATGAGTGTTAACTTAATGCAACATACAGGTAGTTGTTGCTAAAATATGCAGTTGAATAAATCAAACTAACTCTATTACAGTAATTACAGAGCATATTGAAGTGAACTGTAAAACATAAAACGATGTGTTTGGTAAAACAAGAAACCCAGACTGAAACAAAAATAACCTGACTGTACTCAATTACTTTAATAATAACAGGTTTCCCAAAACTTAAATATTTAAATTCACATAACTAAGTGCTCTGAGCATACTTAAAAGTATTATAATTCAACATATCAAAAGGAAAACACCTAACCCAACTGACTCAATATCAGTCATAAATTGCCTAACACACTTAATGTGTTTGGAGCCAAACACAAAGTATTTAACAGGATCTAGGTTCAACAAAGCAAACACAGCTAACCTAAATGGCGAGTTTTCAGAGCACTATATATTGTTTTTTTATATAATAAAACAAGCTCAAACCTATATGGCATTTTACTAACAACTATCTAAATTCCTAAACAGTTTTTATTCTTTAAAGGGAACCCCGGGTATAGAGAGATGTATGGTTTAATACGTTGTAATTACACTACTAGCAATTGTCGTTAGAAACACTCAAAATGTTTTCATTTCTTTAATAAAACTAAATGTAATACTCATTTTAACCTAAGGAGGCTGCCATTTAATTTTTCGACGACATTATGTGGTTGCACGCACAGGCAGCCATACTGAACACAAACACACTAATCAGTTCTTCTGTAGACATAAGGTGCTGTAAGATAAATATGTTAAAATAAAAAATATATAAAGAAAGTGTCATGACAGAAATACAGGACGACCCAAGTGCGGTGAAATCCGAAGGAGTTTATTGAACAAACAGGCAGCAGTCAATAACACAAAACCCAACCGCGAACGTGTTGTCCGCGGTGGTGAGAACTGGAGTCCCCCGAAAGGATGAACACGGCGACTCGGGCTGAGGATAGGTCTCCAACAATAAGACGTGGAGGGAAGTGCCTGGGGACCTCACTCGGCCCGGGACTCGTGCTGAGAATCTGGAGGTCGACCGCGACCAGAAATGGAATCCGGACTCCGCCTGCGGGTAGCTGCCAGCGATGGGTAGAGGTGGTGGTGAATGCCAACGAGAGCTGCCGGGAAACCGGAAGACGGACGAGGTAACAGGAGAGAGAGAAACTTCACAAGACAAGACACAGAGAACTAAACTTCTATAGCCGAGATGCAGCTACGTCTGGCAGTCTGAAACTGGCTACAAACAAGCAACGGTCAGACGAGAGACACTGAGGGAATATAAGGGAGAACATAACGAGATGGGAAGGATTGGCAGGTGAGAGGTAATTACGGGAATGGGTGCTTAACGAGTAATGTGTCAACAGGCGTGTAGGTGCGGGGTGGAAAATCACCAGTGCGGGGAAGCCTAAGGAGACACGAGGGCGGGGTAAAAAACGCAGACACCGAGCACGCGGTCAGCCAAAGGCTCTCCCCGTGCTCGACGACAACAACAACAACAACACAACCCACATGCAGAAAACACCCCGACCAAACCAAGACCGTGACAGAAAGTGTACAGTATTTTAAAACATTTTAATCTTGTTGGTCAGAAACAATACAAACACACATATTATGACCAAAAAACATTGCTAATTTAATATATACTTAAGCCAAAATGCATTTTCATCCATATGATGATACTCTCACTCTCTCTTGGTCATTAGCTGAAGGATGATATTTGCGTCTACAATACAGAATAACTACAGCAATACCCAGGGATCGAACCCATGACCTTGGCATTGCTAGTGCAGTACTCAAACCACTGAGCCACATGAAAGCTGTAATTCTCTTGCCTAGAACAGGCAAAGTGTAACACTGACACGCATCCTGCGGAAGCCCAGCATGTCTATTATACGCTTTGGCGTGAAACTGGGTTGGATGTACATAGTAAACCCAAGTGTTGTTTACTCTGCTGCACATAATAGCACCAAATTAATAAAAACACAACATATTGACTATGTATTGTTTTCTATCATGCACGGTGCACATTTGTGACACCAAGTCATTTCTTTTTTCAGGAATGTTTGTAAACTTCTTAAATGTCCTATTTACAATACTTAGTATTACATGCTAAGCTACATTACATGACAACAGTTTGAAGTATTAGCTACACTCAGATACATTATGCCATTACTATTTTCCCTGCTTAAAACAATCTTCTGTTGTCTGATATCGGTCACAAAATGAGACAAAATTAGACCGAAACAGTTCAACAAATGAAATCAAAACTAATATGGAGCCAGAAATATGACAAAACAATCTGAATTTGAATTTTGTCAATCTGAATTTTAGATAATTGTAATTGCACAAAATTGAATATTTCCTGACATTCAATATAGATCTGAATTTGATTTTTAATATTATAATATGAATATTTAATATTAAATTTCTTAAATTGAATATAGAACAATTCAAAATGCAGAAATTCAGATTCAAATTCAAATTTAAATTCAGAAATGGTTCAGTGGGTAAGGTTAGCTTCCGGGTTCGACAGGGAAGAGTAGAAGATCTCGGAAAAATCAAACGGAGCACCGGAGGGGGCCAGCAGATGGAGAGACGGGGCAGGATCCGTCCCTATCCGACTACCCAGCGATGTGGCTGGGGTCGGGCCCAATGGTAGCCTCGATCCCCCTGAGGTCTTCCCATGAGGGCCGCTTCGCTGCGGCCTGATGGGGCGATGGTCTCCTCTTCGCTGTCGCCTCCAGGGGGGGCCGCCTGAGTGGGGGGCGCCAGAGCTGGAGGGCGTCGAAGAGGACCAGGGCTGCCGGGAAGCAGACATTGCACGGGACTCGACGGCCGAGGCGGCCGAGTCGCGGCACGGAGGACTGCTTCTTTACTGCCGAGAATCCTCCGGGGAGGCCTCACTCGACAGTAACACCAACCAGCCCCCCCCTTGCGAGACGGGTGCGTCGAGAAAGCGGACCTTCTCAGCGTTACTCATCTGCGCAAGGATCGGCCAGAGGAGTTTCTCATGGACCACAAGTGTGGACATCGTCCGACCCAGGGCCCGCGTGGTCACCTTGGTCGCCCGTAGAGCGAGGTCGGTGGCACTGCGGAGTTCCTGCATACGCGCTGGGTCGGTCTTACCCTCGTGGCGCTCTCTCAACGCCCTGGCCTGGCAGGAGCCATAGCGTGGAGAGAGGAGGCAGCTTGGTCCGCCGCAATGTAAGCTCTCGACACCAGAGATGCCGAGACACCACATGCCTTGGACAGGAGTCTAGGTCGCCCCCCCCACAGGTGGTCGCCGCCTACGGGCACGAGCACCGCGGCGGCAACTCCACCTGGGGGACAACAACGTATCCTCCAGCTGTCTCAACCTCGAGGGAAGAGAGGGTGACAGAACTTTGTTTGACGTGAAACGTGCCGGAAAGGGGCGTTCCAGGTCTTACAAAGTTCCTCATGCACTTCCGGTAAACACGGCACTGGGGGCGGGCGCGGCTTGGAGCCGCGCTCAAACCCGAGGCGCCATGTAGCCAGCCGCGAACGCCGGGAGAGGCAGTGCGGGCACTGCAACCCAACACTCACGGCGGCCCGGGAAAGCATGGCCGACATCTCGACATCCGCTTTTTCCTGGGCTCGACCCCCCGAGGGAGGGAGCCCGAAGAATCGTCGGAGTCGGATGGCAGTACGTCACCCCCCGATGCTGCAAGAGACATCTCATCATCACGCATCGTGTCCGAATACGTGATTGAGGAATAAGACGGCGGACCGTCTTTTTTGGGGAACGGTCAGACAAGCGAAACGAGGTGTGAACGGTCCGTGAGCCGTGGCTGGCGGATTATCGCTCACAGTAATCCTCATCTCACCCTCGCTGCTTGCCATAGCGGACGGCAGGGCCGTAGTCCTGCCGCCACGGAACGGGGAGCAAACGAGGTGGTGGCTGAGTCCCGTGGGAACACAGCCACCTGTGACGCAACGTCTGAATCGTCACCGCCCGCAGTGCGGGCAGGACGTATCCACAACGTCTGCCCCAGCGTACTGGAAGCAGGCATTGTGTCCGTCCCCCTCCTCGATGAGTGTGTTGCACCCATGAGAACAGCGGGACAAGCCACGCTGGAGAAATTTGCTCTTTTAGAAAAGGAAATTGCTTGAACACCTCCGGAACTGCCGAGACGCCCAGGGGAGAGTCACTGCAGGAAGGGACCGTCCGCTGTCCACGTCGTAGATTCCAGCAGAAAGAATGATCACCAAGATCGTAGAGAAGCTCATCAGATGCGTAGGCTCTGAAGAACAAAAGGTGAATGAATGAGCACGCCGGCTTTCCTCTTATACCCGGACATCCGGGGAGAAGCCCGGCATGCAAATTTCATTCGCCAATTTTCATTGGCCTTTTCTAAATACTCAGAAGATGATAGGTTCTCAAGACAAACCCCATTCTGTCGGTTCGACACAACGTCGAGAGACCGACAGAAAGGGAACTATATTGAATGTCAGGAAATATTAAATTTTGTGCAATTACACTTATCTAAAATTCAGATTTACAAAAATCAAATTCAGAACTATAGTGAATGTCAGAAAATATTACATTTTGTGCTATTACACTTATCTAAAATTCAGATTTACAAAATTCAAATTCAGATTGTTTTGTCAGATTTCTGGCTCCATAAACTAATAAGCTCTCCCTGTTATTCATAAACATTTACTCAGTAACTTTTAATCAAAGTCACTGAGTGCAGCTGTGACACGTCAGAGGGGACCTGGCCCTCCCGACAGAGACTGGTTTCTCCTGAGTTTTTCTCCATATATTTATCATTGGAGTTTGGGTTCCTCGCCACAGGGCCGTGTTCGCTGGCTCGCTGCGAGACTGCTGATATTAGATTAGTTTAATGTTCGGTAAATTCTGTTAACATTGCTCTATTAGAATGATCTTGCTTGTTCTACAACACTATGCACTATACTGCATTTTGCCTTTTCTGCGTTTTAATTTTCTCATGTAAAGCTGCTTTGGAACAATGCACATTGTGAAAAGCGCTATATAAATAAAATTGGATTGAATTTAATTTAACTAAAACCTAGTCCTGTCTTAATCTAATCCCTGTGAGGAAAACCGCCCCTAAGAATTTAACAATGCATCGATAGCGTAATTTAATGAGGAAAGCTTTGAAAAGCGATCATCTGGGGAATGTCATTTAAAAATCTATACTCTGATTACATCTGGACAATCATCTGTTTATTTTGCATCTTTGTATAATAGTAGATGGTTTCTAAGGAGTTATAATAATATCTACTGCGTCACAGAATATGGCCATGCCAGCTACGCTACTCAGCCCCCTCACCACTCATGTGCTAAATATAGCTAAAGGAGTTCCGGGAGCCAACATGACCATCAGCCTCTACCGCCTAGACCCTGTCTCATCTGTGTGGAATGAAATTACAACAGGGTAAATGTATAAGCAATGCGGTGTACTTTCAAATACTTTTATTCTATAATTCACATTAATAGGATTGTATACAAATACACACATTTATATGAAACCAACAACAGAAGTGTGTCAATGATGACTTGATGTGTTAATTTTAGGTTAACTAATGATGATGGCCGTTGTCTAGGCTTAATAACAAAGGACACTTTCATTGCTGGTGTGTATAAAATGCGTTTTGAGACTGAAAAGTACTGGAATGCCCTAGGAGAGATAAGCTTCTATCCATTCGTTGAGGTACAATAAAAACATTAAAAAACAATTTAATAAATAAAATAATTTTTAAATAAATTCATTTTTGATGTAATTTTTGTTAGCATCCATGGGACACTACAAACTAATTCTTAACTTTTGTGTTGTATTGTAGGTGAATAATGCCTATTTTTGTTTTCAGGTGGTTTTTACGGTCAATGATCCTTCGCAGAAGTACCATGTTCCTCTGCTATTGAGTCGTTTCTCTTACAGCACATACAGAGGAAGCTAGAAACCTCAAATTACTTAATTTACTTTACAAAATAAATCCTGTACATCCTTTTTTTGATTACTGCTAGATCCATTGGATTAGAATGTCTAAAAGAATAAACTCTAAAATGGTAATAATTATTTAAAACATACATATACACAATATACAGATTTAATTGTAATTCAGATAGTTTGATTAAAATGAATCTAGATCATGTACTGTAAAACTTTGCAGTGTAAATTTGAAATAAATAACTGTCAGCAGCTTCACCTTCAAGAAAATAGTTTTTTTAACAAGTCTTTACTGTGTATCAACCAGCCTAATTGGAGGCGTCACAATGTTAAAAGATGGGGTCAGATTATACTGTGAGAGATCTTGTAGTGTTAAAATAATGACATAAAACCGAATTAGACAATAAGTGTGGTATTTGTATTTACAATGTTCACATGCAACTTTAAAATGACAATAAAACCAGGAAACTCAAGCCCTTAAAAGTATACAGTCCAATGCTCTATTCCATAAAACAGTCCTTGAATCCTAGTGTGTTGTAAAAGTCCCAAGTGTGAGTGTCCACCAGTGTTTATACAATCCAAGAGCAGTGAAATCCAAAAGTATGAAAAGGTGCCTGAAAAGGTGAGTCCACAAGATGATAACTCCACAATTCAGGTCAGTAGTTATATGAGAAGCTTCCTTGACCATGCTGATTTCACCATATATATACACACAATTCCTGCTTCCTATGACAGGCCAATTTAGCACTTGTTAAAGACACACACTAAAAAGGTTAAGAGGAATAAAATGAACTTAAAGGAGTAGTTCATTTTCAAATTCATGATAATTTACTCACCCCCATGTCATCCAAGATGTTTATGTATTTGTTTCTTTAGTCGAAAAGAAATTAAGGTTTTTGATGAAAACATTCCAGGATTCCAGTCATGAACAAACATTGCAGAACAGAGCAAGGTGAGCATTTGTGTTTATAAAGCATATACATTTTTTTTTAGAAAATGATCGATCGTTACGCTGTCATGATGTCATGAGCCTCATCATGTCATGCTGCACTTGAGTTCTCTCCTTGTCCCACGAACCCAGCAGGCAGCCATGGATTGCGGGCAGGCTCCTTCCCCTCTGGGATTATCGAAGGCTGTCGGGGCCCCCTCTCCATGGTTGGAGGCCGCCGGCATCCAGTTCCCGCAGCAGTTCACAGCCGGCATCCAGTTAAGTGTCGTCGGCACCCCAGCCGACATCCGGTCCAGCTGGCACCTTAGTTTTGTTCCCCAGTCTTGCCCTTGTGTGGACTTCCCCTTGAACTCTTGTTCCCCAGTCTTGCCCTTGTGTGGACTTCCCCTTGAACTCTTGTTCCCCAGTCGTGCCCGTGTTTGGACTTCCCCCTTGGACTCTTGTGCCCCCTTGTTTATCATTTTTACCATTCTAGTCCGTTGGTTGTGTTTCCTGTTTGTCACCATTGTTATGTACCATGTTTCCCCGGTTTTTGTCTGTGTCACAGTCATGTCTCATAACAGTGTTTCCCCTTAAGGGGGGGATTCTGTCATGATTCTGCCTCGTCATATTTTCTTAGTCTTGTGGCAGGATCATGACAGACCCACGCTTTTAGCGTAGAGAGAGACATGACATTGTTTGTTTTGACAGGTCATGCGATCTCTCTGATCTGGTCTTTGTCCCCGCCCTCTCGTTTCCTCATTATTGATTGTTAATGATTTCATGCCCCGCACCTGTTCCCATCTTGATTTGATCCCTTATTTAATGCCTGTGATTTCGGTCTTGTGCTGGTTCATTTTGATTCCTGTGGTTCATGTTCGCACACCTTGTTTGTAGTGCTGTGTTTTACCTAGTCTACTTATTTTTAGTTAATGTCTAGTGTTGTCTTTAGTCTAGTCTAGTGTAATTAGTCCATGTTCCTGTTGACTCGTCATGTATCTTACCCTTGTTCTGTTGTTTTACCCCCTCGTGGGTTTTTGTTTTGTTTTATAATTAAAGTCGTTTTTGTTAACCCCTCACCTGTTGTCAGCGTCTGGGTTCTCCCTCACCATTTGTGACATTTGCTAGATAAGACCCTTATTCATCATCTGGTATTGTTTAAAGGTGTCATGAACTGGGCTTGTTTATTGTTTTATACTGTTGTTTGAGGTCTACTTATGACGTTCGCGTGGTTTTTACATTCAAAAACATCAAAATCAATAAGTAATGGGCTATTTTCTACCCGGGTTTTGAGGCCGGTTCGACAAACGCTCGGTTTTAATGGGCCTTAGTAACCTTAGTTGGAGCCTTCTGTGAATTTGGTTAGAGACGTAAGGATAGTTTACACATTCGCCCTATTCCCACGGGATTAGCATTATCTGGGGACCTCGTGTGATTTTTAAATGACCTCCCCACATCTGTATTTCATGTGGTGCATTCGCACAAGATAAGTGAATCCTGTGATTTTACTCAAATTTACTGACTTATTTCACGGATGTGATGGCAAGGCTTTGTGTATAGTTTGTATAGCCTATAGTTGTATGGTGTTTAATGATATATGACTGTACCTGTCAGCATTTGAGACCTGTGATCACAAACCGAACAGAATAACACCGCGAACACTCAAATGTTACGAGAGTTTCCATGATAAATAAACAAACAGGAAACTCCTGGTAATTTGTGGATATGACCCAGCACCTGAAATAATAACAAAACACTTCAAAACAGCCTCCATTATTCGTAAACTGTGGATAAAACCTTAAAAAACGATATGAGCCTGCCAAATCACAGAGATGCCGATTCGCACAGGACTAATATTATCACAGGACCTTGGTGTTCATCAAAATATGGTAGGTAATTTGTGGGGGAATTTTTACTTTACAAATTATAGACATGGCCAATTCGCACGGTATTAAAGCCACAAAATGGAATAATTTTGTTATGAAATATCCAAAAATCACTTGATCTGTGTGATATATTTCATGCAGTTGTGTACTTACATTATCCCAAATATTCCCAAGGAATGTGCAAATCCAACGAAATTCCTATTTAAAATAATGGCCTGTCACTTGACTACCCTCAGTTTCCGGTTGTAGAAATTACCGCAACACACAAATGCGGAAGTGGTTACACAGTATCTGAGACGCAGCATCTGTTGTTCTGTTATTATGGATCATGATTACTCTTTGGCGAGTAAAGGAAACCCCAAAAAGCATAAACGTAGGCCAAATGAGACAAGCAGGCTTATGGACAAACGAAGAAATAAAACAAGGATTAATATCGGCGTGGCGTTTTCTAAATGGAGAGAGCTTCACGACCAACTTGGACTCGACAGAGACTCCGCTCTTGCATGCATTTTAATAGACAGGTAAGCAAATTTGTTTTTATTGTACACAAAATACTCATGCACAGATTATTTGAATAGTTATGAATGCAGTTACCCTATTAAATATAGATATGTCACACAAAAATAGGTAGCCAGTAACGTTTCTTGTAAATAGTGTGAGTTCGTTCCAATTTACTTTTTCAACGACGACTGTATGACTGTTTTAAACATGTAAAACTGTGTAGCATTATGCTACGAAATCATTTGACAAAGTCCAATATCAGTCGCGGGCTAACGTAGCATTACATTCTACGTTTCTTGCAAGCTATTTCATTACAATGACATAAAATAAAATTCCGTGAACATGATGGGCGATCTCCATACGCCTCTGGGTGGTGAAAACGACATGTCCCATAATTCCACTCTCCTACATAACGTCATATAGCTTCACCTTTTGTTGTCGATTCGAAAGTGCACCATCTAGCGGTCAAAATATTCCATATTGTGGCTTTAAGATCACAGACAGCCTCTGCAATTATTACAAATGACTAGAAGTCCCCAGGTAATACTAATCCCGTGCGAACAGGGCTCAGGGCATATCAAGCAATCTCTGACAAAGCAATCGTGATGCACAGTACAAAAATGTTGTACTCACATAAGATTGCTGCGCCATTCCTATCGGATCCAATATTGACGGCAAAGCATTGCTTTTTAATTTTAGTCTCTCCGCAAATCCAGCATCGACCTGTGCCTTGTTCATAAAGGAATTCGCTGTAATGTTTTACCCACGTGAGCTGGACCATCTTAAAAATAAACTTCAACCACGCATTACTAATGTCGGAATCTGAAGGAAGGTTATGCAGTGACTGTGTTCTTCCACAACCAGGCACTGACTGCACAATACTTTCCGATCTTTAACAGCATGTTTATTGCTTGCTCACTCTATCTGGTTCCGCGCAACATGTTACTTCAGTACTTTCATGCACGAACCAGTGGGCAGGGCTAGAGAAGTAGTCATTGATATTCTTCTGTGGAGATGGTGTTCATGATATGTGCATTCCAGGACCTGGAGTTCGCTGGGCCTGGTGTCAATAAAGGTTGTAATTTCAGTAACAAGGGCGTTTTCAGTTCTGACACTTATAGGATGTCTGAATACGATTCCCTCTTATATAACAAAAGCACAAGTTCAATTTGATGCCTGAATTCATCGCTCCTTTAAAGCTGCACTGAAACTGTAATTTTGACCTTCAACCGTTTGGAGTCATTTGAAGTCCCCTATATGGAAAAAAATCCTGGAATGTTTTCATCAAAACCTTAATTTCTTTTTGACTAAAAAGACAAATACACAAATGTCTTGGATGACATGGGGTTGAGTAAATTATCATGAAAATTTATTTTTAAAATGAACTAATCCTTTAAGAAAACATTTAAACCAATTAAAACTCTTTAATACATAAAGTAACTAATAAAGAGAGTGGTAAAACATGTGCCTTGCGTGACAGTGTTGTAACGTGATTACCTCAAATGCTCTGCCTTCAAGATAATGATGCCACTTTTCCACAGCCCAGACTACCGCCAAACATTCCTTCTCCGATGCCGAATACGATCTCTCAGCACCTCTCAGCACTCTTCGGTCAACATCCATTTAGCTCCTTTTTTGTTAGGGCATGCAAGGGAGCTGCTTTAGTGGAGAAATCTGAAATGAAACGGTGGTACCAAGCCGCAAGACCTAGGAACTGTTGTAATTATTTTATGTAAATTGGTGTTGGGAATGATTTGATTGCATCTACCTTGTCAGAATTCACTTTGACGCCATCAGCAGTGATTGTGTGACCGAAGTAGTTCAGTGATGAACAGCTGAATTTGCACTTCTTGAGATTGAGAGTGAGACCGGCAGTGTGCAGACTGTTGAATACTTGCTTAAGATGTTGCAGGTGTGTTTGGATGTCTGGTGAGTACACAATGATGTCATCTATGTATACCATACAACACCTGTTTTTTGTGCTCTCTGAGAACTTGCTCCATCAACCGTTGGAAAGAGACAGCAGCATTTTTTAAGGCCAAAAGGAAGACATAACAATTAATATAACCCTGATGCGGTTAAGAATGCAGTCTTCGCTACACTTGCAGGATCCATCTCTTCCTGCCAGTAGCCACTCTTCAAGTAAAAAATCCAAACACCTTGGCTACTTGCAAAGAATCCAGTATATCTGTAATCTGGGGCATTGGATATGCATCAAGGTGAGTTTTAGAATTAAGACCACGATAATCAATGCACAACCGAGATCCACCATCCTTCTTACCTACTTCCACCACCAGTGAGGCCCATGGAGAAGTGGAAGGTCTAATGATTTTTTGGTTAAGTAGTTCCCTGATTTGTTCTTCAAGAAAATAATTCTTGACTCTTGAAACTCGATAAGATCTCTTTCTTAGGGAACGTTCATCAATTGTTTTTATTTCATGTTTGATGGAGTTTGTATGGCCAAGCTTGTGAGTGCAAACTGATGACCAATCATACATGAGGGCTTTCAACTGATTTTTACCTTGATTGAGGCAAGAGAATTTTCCACCACTTGATCTATGAGCTTCAAGTCTTCATTTTTAGAGATCAGACAACATTGCCACCTTGTAATTCACTGGACCTAGCTTTTTGACTAATTTACCTGGCCCTTGCCATTTTGGGGTCCGGACAATATGTATTTTTTTATAAATAAATATTTAATAAATCTAGCCAACTTGGATATATATATATATATATATATATATATATAAGATATGATTTTTTATCAGCCCAATTATTTTATATTTTGATATTACAGTGTGTATGTTTGTATATATTGTAGGCTCTGTGGCTATTGTAAGTCCCTCTTAATTGAAGTCTGATCATGTCATGAACGTGGAGGTGAGACACGGACAGAGGACCCAGGCACAGACAGCAGGTAAGGGGTTAACAGACTTTAATAAATAATAAAGACAAAACCAAAAACCCAGGAGGGGGTAATATAACAGAACATGGGACTATAATAACGTGACAGGACTAAGACTAACTACACTTAAACAAGACTAGAGTTAAACATTTGACATAACTACAAATAACTAAACTAGACTAACAAGAACTCACCAAACAGATCACACGAATGACACACACAACGAACCAGCACAGGACAGAAAACACAAGGGCATTATAAGGGGTCAAAATCAAGAGGGGACAGGTGTGGGGCATGAAATCATAATGAGCACCAACGAGGAAACAAGAGGACAGGAACAATGACGAGACCAGAGAGTATGGAAGGCCATCAGTGCCAAAATGCCCCTCTCCACATGAAACAAGAGGTCTCTGTCATGATTCTGCCACTAGATCAAGAAAAGCAAGACAAGATGGGGCAGAACCATGACAGATCATTAATATTTGTAAATAAAAAAACTACAGACAACATGCAAACAACAAATGCAATGTACAAATTAAAATGCTCTCATCATAAACAGAAAACAAATTTACTTCCTAAATAAGCCTTTACATGTCAGTCATACCAGAACTACTTCTATCTTTAAATCATTTCCCAATTAGAACATTGTTCATTACAAAATGTGACCCTGCTTGTGAAAACCCAGCAAAAGTATTTTTACTGTTTTGTAAATAAAACCATCCAACAGAACATTCTGTGAAAATATAACAACAAAATCCTCAATATTGATTTAATATTGCCATTTTAAAGATTGAAATCTTAGTGAAATTAATGCTTGAAATTAATCTTTGATGCTTGTTATCTGATAATTAATTAGATTACGAGACTTTAGCCTGGGTTTTCACAGGGTCACAAATGTTTACATGCTGATCAATAAAGTGAATGCTAAATGTAGATAAAACGTTATGGTTAATAAAATATCACAAATCTGGTCGAAAGCTTGGAGACATATAGCAAAGAGTAAACAGACTGACGGATACACATACTTTAAAATTGCTGCATTTTGTTTACCGTTGTGTGTCCATTTACCTCCTCTGTGTGTCTGCGCTACTGTTGTTAAAATAAGCATGTGTCTGCTGCTCTTCATGCGGCGGGTCTTTGGCGGGAGAGAAGCAGCGCGCGCGGAGTGGAAAGGGTTAAAACGAAGCTTGTTTGGCGGCTTGGCGCTAGATAAAGATATTAGAGGATATAGCGGCAAAGATCAATTACATAAATGTTCCTGAGAGCACGTGTGATGTGATTCTCTGTTGTGTAGATAGGCTCAATTTAAACAACCGAAATAGTCAAATGTTTTATTAGGCTATGTCTCGCAGTCCAGATGAAATGAAGCAAAGGTCCGGATCGGGCCCGTGGTCCGCCAATTGAGGATGACTGTGTTAGGACTGTTGTCAGAAGTTCAGCACAGTTTCTCAATACACGGCCAGGTCAGTTGTCAGGACCCGTGGCCTTCCGTGGGTTAATCCTAGATAGGGTCTTCCTTACATCGGCTGGAGTAGTGCTGTAGGACTCGAGACGCTTTTTTATGATCTCGGACTTGTCTTGGACTCGTTGGTATTTACACGCGGACTTGGTCATTGGTCTTGCCAAATGTTCTAGTCGGTCTCGACCTAGTACAGCGATATATGTTTTCTTATCTCCTTCAAAACAACACATTGATAGAGCTGATAGATGCTTCTTGAGATCCGAAAACGAATGATCCGAAAACTGTTGCCGGCTCTCGACTCAAGACCGAGACCCGCGTGTGTTCATAAGTTCTCTCTTCACACAGCAGTTCAGTTCAGTGTGTGCTGTTGGTGTAACTAAATAACTCCAGTATATTGGTTCAAGTTCTCGGGACTGTCATGCACGCCAGAAAGTAAAGAACTGAATTAATCTGTGGGTAATATTAAGTGTTTACGGGAGATGCTAAACGCGAACAATTCAGGTGAACTGGTTCTACCGGTTCACTTAAAATAAAGAACCGGTTCAAATGAACGATTCGTCCACGGCGTGAACTGAACAGCATCAATCATTCATCAGGCAGGATGTCAGCAAGCAGCGGCATGATAAAATTTGGTTTTACAAACCATAAAGAATTTATCGACAGTGCACTTGAAAGAAAACTGGTAACACTTTACAATAAGGTGCTATTAGATAACGTAAGTTAATGCATTAGTAGACATCTACTAACAATGAACAACACCAGAATACATCATTACTTAATATTTGTTCATGTTAACTTGTACATCTTCTAATGCATATATTACCCTGAATAGCTTCATTAGTTAAAATTAGTAAATGCATTATTAAACATCAACTAACAATACACTAATGCATATAACCTCAGTAGCTAAATTTGTTAATGGTTACGGTAGTTAATGGATTTATTAACAGCACCTAATGATTAACAACATCTATCTACTGCACTACATAAAGTTTGTTCACAATTTTGTCATGGTTCTGCCTTCCTAGTCATGGTTTTTTGAGTCTGGTGGCAGAATCATGACAGACCCACGTGTTAAGTGTGAGAAAGACATGGCATTGTTTAGATATTGGCATGCCATGTGCTTTCTCGTGTCTCGTCTTAGGCCCCGCCCCTCTCGTTCCTCGTATAGCTTTCCTCCTGTGTCTCATTACCCACACCTGCCCATTGTTAATTATCCTTTGTTCGTCTCCCTATTTAATGCCCTTGTTTTTGCTGTCCTGTGCCAGTTCGTTTTGTATGTTACCATGTCATGTGCTGTAGAGTCACGTATAGTACCTGACCCTGTGGATTACCTTACCGTGTCAAACCTTACCTTACCTTACCTTGTCTGTTTGTTAGACGTTGTGTCGGTTCGTATTTTATTTAGTTTTTTGCCCCCACTTGATTCTTGTTTTTGTATATTATTATTTAGTCCTGTCTTTGTTACCCCATCGTGGGCTTTTGTTTTTTGTTAATAAATCTTGTTTAAGCCCTTCACCACCTGCCTGCACTTGGGTTCTTCTCCGCAATCCCTGACAACTTTAATGCCGCTTAACAAAACTATTAATTACAGTTTTTCTCAATTGCTTAAACACATTTCTTGAAATTATGCCTCGTATTCTCAAAACAGTAAACACAAATCCATAACATCTCACCCAATTCTCCAAACATCCTATTGTCAGGTCAAAATGAAGCTCTCTTCTCAAAACCATTCAAACTTGCTGAAAAACCAAACTTTTCCTGCAGACATGACTTACAAGCCCTCAAAATCACCCACACTGTAACATAGTCTTAGACACTGCTGAGATCAATTCAAAACACTGTTACTAAAACTCTTAGTGGGATTCAATAATAATTTGACAGCTTAGTGTTTATTAGTATATACAACATAAAAGAGTGCACATAGAGCAAAGTGCAAGAATGAGCTTTAGGAAAAAATACAACATTACACTACTGTAAAGTAGATGAAGATGATCTTACAAGACAAGAGAAGTTCAAAAACCAAAGAACAATATAAACTGGTCATGCAACACAATACGGTACACAACTGCACAAATAACATTTACATTCAGGCATTTAGCAGATGCTTTTATCCAAAGCGACTGACAGAGAAGAAAAAGGAAACAATACAGTGAAGCGATTTGTCAATAGGAGGCAATGTAAAAAATATGGAATGCTCTGCACCTTTGGCCCAATTTTGTAAAAGTATTCTGTATTTTCTGCAAAAATTCAGAACAGGTAAAAAGGGTGTACACGTGCTACAGTTTACTGGATACAGAATAGAGAAATTTCTCTCATATAAAGTGTGTACTGTAATTATACTGTATGTTTACAGTAAGTAGTATAAAGCCCAGTAGATGATTCTAGGATGCACAATTACCTGTGCTTTTATTGATATTATCCTGAGATTCTGATTGGTGTGTCATCAGTTTTGCAACTGAATGTTTACTGATGGACAAATGTGTGCTATTTGAGTTTACATATTGACACTTCAGTTCATTATATTGTGTGTTTGTGTTTTCTGAATGAGAACATGGTTAAACCTTTGCAAATTGAGACTGTTTGTGTGTGGGGTTTGTACAAGTTGGTGTATTGTTCTGAGAATGTGTTTATACTTGTCAGAAAATGGTGAGTTGTTTCATGAATTGTGTGTTAGCAATCGGGAAAAACTGTAATATTAATTAATAGTTAGCTCAATTGGAACCAAGCACACAGATTTATTTTACTGTACATCCTTTACATTGTGTGTGAATTGCATCTACGCTAATAACAGCTCTTTGTCTCCCTATGTCATCACCTGATGACCACAGACTAGCTCCAACCCAACCCGTTGTTCTGGATGTTATTCCATGCACTGTTGGGGACACCAGAGGTCAACGGACCCAGCCCCACACAGCCTGAGTCTCATCCTTGCACAGTCATGGACACATGATGCCAACAAACTTAACTCTATGTACTTTATATTTATTTTATCTGCTGTAGAGAATTTAGCATAAGCCAAATGGTCGGAGTCATTGAAAGAAGAGCCATCAACCCCCACTCCCTTTTGTCCTGGTTTCTTTTGCTATTATCATCAAAAGACCATAGCAAAAACCTGGCTCCAGGGGTCTGGTTTTAGAGTTTTGATAACGTTTAGTCTCTCTGTTGGATATTTACGACCCCTATGCTTCAAAGCATTGGTGAGAAGTCTCTGTCTCATCTCTAACTTAACATCTGAGGCTAACCAGATAAATGTCCCTGACAATAGGAACTTATGTGATTATACTGTCCTTTTCTATACATATATCTAACTATCTAGGTTGTGTGTTGGCGCTCGTGCCATTTTAAATAGTCTGTCACAGTTAGATATACAAGTTTAATTCAGGCTTTGTTTGTATGCGTTCCATCTGAATGAATCATGACTTGTTGCAATTCAAACCTGTCCATTTTTGATATCTAAATGTTTGTCTTTACAATTCCTCCTTGTATATATACCTTGTGTGACCATAGAACACTTTCTTTTCATTATGTTATAATTGGGAATGATATTTTGTAAAGTTGCCAGGAGGTCATAAAGATGCAAATTAGCTGTTGAGTGGACAAAGAACCTCTTCCCTGCTCAACTCAACTCTGATTGGTCGATTCAAACTCAGGTGGGCCTGCCGTCTCGTGAGTTTAAATATCGAGCCTGCTCTGAAAACCTCGCTTCTCTTCTCTTCCGGCTTCATCTCTTCCTCTCGTCGCTTCGGAGACTGCCCTTCCCCCCCCCCCCCCCCCCCCCCCTTGGGGAAAGGATGGAACAATGGACTTCTACTGCCACGTGGTTAAGCCATGCGGGTCGATCACGAGGCCCGCAACTTTCTGCAGGACTGCCTTTCTGAAACCTTTTTTGAAATTTTGTTTGTTTTATGCGATCGTCATTGTTTTGTTATCATGTAGAGTAGAGTTTAATAAACGACCATATACTGTATATTAATTTGTGATGGGTTTTCTGTATTCACGCTCACAAACTTGGTACCTTCAACTGTGTTTCGATTCGCTACCTTTGCTCTAAATCCTGTTTGGTAAAGTCACGTCACTTATGGCCACGAGATAATGTAAAGTATATAATATCATTGAGGCATTCGCTGGACGAATGCATACAAGTATTGTTATGCTTTATATTACTAATCAGAGACCGTAAAAGATGTATATTTGATCACTAAACTAAGCTAATTCCTTGACTGAAATTGATGTTTTAAATAACTCATTTCATGGATATGATCTTGAAAGATCTGATGGAGAACCATATTTGGTGAGCTTTGCTCATCAATATCGTAACGTTAGCTAAAACCGCTACATAATTGGTGGTAGAATGCGGGCGTGATTAAACAAAAGTTATGAGCTTAAACTACTGTCAACCTAAGTGTGTTTTAAATCAAGACAATACTATGCAACGTGCTATACACATGTATGTTGCTATTTGCGGCTTTTTTAATGTAGATACAGTGATGGCTTGATTTGGTACTTCTGCTATGATTGTAAAAGTCTTAACATAGTTTAAATGGTATCAGTGGGAGGTTAATCTGATTTGGCAAAGAAATCCCAATTGCAGTATTGTTTAATCTGTTTCGGACGAAGGAATCTCAGTACAGTGTTATGTAAAGGTAGATTTGAGTGAGGCACCTCTTTCTACGTTGCAAGGGCCTTGTAAATTATAGTCAGATCTATGCCATTCATCTAAACTTTGACTCTGCATGGACAAGCTTAGCTAAATGGTGATCATTACTGTGTTACAATTGCTGAATGAAAATAGTGTGTAACAATATTCTTCAGCATTTGTGTGTAAGACACAAACAGCTGCATGTATGCAAATAAACGTGAACCTACAGCGAATCTGTGTAAGTACTCCTTAAAGAAGGACAGGGAACCTGTTTAAAGTGCTTGCTAACATAGAAGCGAAATCATACATAATTGGTGGAGGGAATGCAGGTGCATTTTTAAACCTTGTTTTGTGAGCGGAACTCAGTGACTATTCATGTTTGTTTCTATGGGTGTTTATTGAAACCGAATACTCTTTTAAATGGCACTTTATGTATGAATGAAGGTGTGGACCCACCCACCTATCCTTGGCAGACTCTTGAGCTTCTCGCAGAGAAAATCTCAGCCTCTGTCAAAGATTTAGTGACAATATAAAGACGAAGAAATCTCTTTATAGCGCACTATACTATTATTTAACCGCCCTAAATTGAGCGAAGAAATCCTCTTTTACCGCGAAGAAGGTAGAGCGAGACTCAAACTCGCTCCCTTAAGTTACTGCGCCGAAACAGCTAGCCTCTGTGACCTATTTAGGAAAAGCCCAAGGTACTGTTAATGAAAGAAAAAGTGAAAGTGAAAATGACCTGTTAGTCAGATATGGTGACCCATACCCGAAATGTGACCTCTGCATTTAACCCATCCAGAGAATAGTGAACACGCACAGCAAGTGGTGAACACACGTACACCCGGAGCAGTGGGCAGCTATCACTGCAGCGCCCAGGTTAAGTTAATGATGGTTAAGTTAACTGCAATTTAATGTGACCCTATAAAACGAATACATCTTTTATAGAGAGTCCCGATATCGTTTGACCGCCCTAATCTGAGCGAAGAAATCCTCTTGTTAGCGTGAAGGAAATAGTGGAGCGAGTTTTCCTCCCTAGTTCATGTACGGCCAAATTATGTGTAAATTAGATTGAAGCATTGCGTGTTCCAATGTTTCATCTATGACACACCGCTTCCCGAAGTTTAACCATTAGACTAGCTACCTAATGCGTGCTTTCTCGTTTTCTCTTGAGTAGATGAGGCGAAAGGATACTGTGTACTGTAACATATATTTAGAATTTATACACGTTTAAAGGGGAGTGTGGTAAAAATCTTGATCAAGTTATTTTGTTTGTTTTTATGTTACGGTTGTCAAAGAATCCCGACCAAGTTACACAAATAACTTTCAGGACGGCGAAGAAATCCCGTTAGTCAGTTATAGTGTAGTATTGTGTGTCTATTGTGTGTGTACGTTGAAAAGCCATGTACCCGTGTTCAGGTAAACTGACACGAGCCATTAGAACTGCGATCAAATTACACTCGTCGCCATAGCAAATGCGCATTAATGTAAGTGTGATTCCACATAGAATGTGGGACCGGAAGTCCGGCAGAAGACATATTACCATCTACTAACACTAGATGTCAGTTTGTCTTAAAGTGTCTAACACTTCTCCTGTCTCATCTCTGTCCGACTAACCCCCCCCTCCCTTTGCTCGGGCAACGCTATCTAGTGTGAAGTCTCAGCCAGTCTCTTATTTATTTGATTTGTCTGATTTCATTTTATGATTTCATTATTCCGCTATTGCACCGTCTACTTTGTTTGAACATATTAATTATGATTATATACAAACTATAATGATAATTAATATTGTTCCATTATTGTTTTGATGATTTAATTTTTATTTGAATTACTTCTCAGGGTTTCTTACATTTTCTCCCTTGCAGTTAGAATTGTATTTGATGATACTTCAATTTTAATTAAATCAATTTAGTTGAATTTGAGCTTTGATCAAAACAATCAGATTGCACTCTTTAAAGTGTTTAGGATTAACTCTTAATCACCTAATTTTTGTATTTCAGTTATTCATTTAATGATTTAACTGACTTTACTTTACTATGACTCCATAGCGCCCCCTACCTACGGGCCATGTCATAGACCTTAGTGTGGAGACAGTTCACCGCCGAACAAGGAAACCAAGGGCGACAAAAAAATAAACATGAACAATTTTTAAAGGACATGTCAGGTTAACAATACACAACAATGACTTTAATTGAAAGGAAATAGACCGTTTTTTCCAGTAACACATTTAATCAGTTAAAGAACAGGCGAAATGTACATTAGGTGTCAATGTATGCATTTTTATGGAATTTCACTGTTCTGATTAAAATGAGATGTTACTGTTAAATTCTACAGTTTTTTCTCTGTAAAAATACATTTATTTTTTACAGTGCAGGTAATACGTTAGCAAACATGATTAATATATTTATGTATATGTGTCGAACCGACAGATGGGGTTCGTCCCTGAGAACCAATCGCTTCCGACTACTTAGAAAAGGCCAATGAAAATTGGCAAATGAAATTTGCATGCCGGACTCCGCCCCGGACATCCGGGTATAATGGTGGGGCGGCTAGGGGTTACGTCGACGTGCCCGAGGTGGAACGTGCAGTCGCGGTGCACCTGTGCCAGCAGGCGCGTCCACCTGGAGAGGTCGACCGAAACTCCCGTCCAAGGCATGTAGGACTTCGGCATCGCTGGTGTCGAAGGCCTACACTGCCGCGGGCCAAGCTGCCTCCTCTCTCCACGCCATGGCCATCCTGCAGGTCCATCAGGCCAAGGCGTTGAAAGAGATCCACGAGGGTAAGACCAACCCAGGGTTAATGCAGGAACTCAGCACCGCCACCGACCTCGCTCTAAGGGCGACCAAGGTGACCGCGCGGGCCCTGGGTCGGGCGATATCCACCATGGTGGTCCAGGAGAGGCATCTCTGGCTCAACCTTGCGCAGATGAGCGACGCCGAGAAAGTCCGCTTTCTCGACGCGCCCATTGCGCAGGGTGGGCTGTTTGGTGACACTGTCGAGGACTTCGCTCAGCAGTTCTCGATGGTGATGAAGCAGACGGAGGAGATTAGCCATATTCTTCCCCGCCGGGACTCGGCCGCCCGTAGGCCTTCGAGTTCCCATGCGGCCTCTGCTCCCCAGCAGCCCCGGCCCCCTTCGAAGCCAGCTCCAGTTCCAGCACTCCCTACCCAGGTGGCACCCCGGAAAAGGGCGTCGAAGGGGAGACCACCACCCCGTCAACAACCTTCGAGGAAGAAGCGTTCCTGACGGGAAGACCCCAGGGAGGTTTATACCATCGTGCCCGTTTCCAGCCATGTCATCGCTGGACGGTCGATCCGGGATGGTTCCTGCCCCGTTCCAACATCAGCTAGGGGGGGCCCACGGGGGCCTAGCGCCCACTTTTTCACAAGAAGAGTTTCCTATCTCCCTGGGTGTTCTTCACAGCCGCTCTCACCCTCTGTCAGACGGTGTTCGGCCACTCGACGTTGCGTCTTGGCGAGGCGCAACATCGAATGTATTTTGCAGCTCTCAGCACTCTCAAATCGACGGTGCGGGGACCTGCATCGCCGGGCAGGCAAACCAGCAGAGCCAGTCTTCTTCCCGGGGGCTCCCCGGCGAGAGATCCGCACTGCCAGCCATCGAACAACCCCCTGGGGGGTTGATGAAGCAGATCATTCCCTTAGTCCCCCTGTCACGGTCCCTGGGAGCTTGGCTCGAGCTTCCCACACCGTCACGGTGGCTGAGAAGGACGATCTGTTTCGGCTACGCGATCCAGTTCGCCAGATACCCGCCCAAGTTTCGGGGCATCTTCGTCACCTCGGTCAGAGGCCGGGATGCTCCCGTACTATGGAGCGAGGTCGCCACCCTTCTGGCGAAGGGTGCGATCGAGTCCGTCCCCTTAGCCGAGATGTCCAAGGGGTTTTACAGCCCTTACTTCATCGTCCCCAAAAAGGCGGCGGCGGGGGTGCGCCCCATCCTAGATCTGCATACCCTGAACAGACACCTGCACAAGCTGCCGTTCAGGATGCTCATGCAGAAGCGCATCCTGGCATCTGTCAGATGTCAGGATTGGTTCATGGCAATCGACCTGAAGGACGCTTACTTTCATGTCTCGATTCTCCCTCGTCATCGCCCGTTCCTACGGTTCGCTTTCGAGGGTCGGGCATATCAGTACAGAGTCCTCCCCTTCGGTCTGTCTCTGTCTCCACGGGTCTTTACGAAGATCTCCCCTCAGGGAGAGAGGTGTGCAGGTACTCAACTATCTCGACGACTGGCTTATCTTGGCTCACTCGCGAGATCTGTTATGTGCACACAGGGACCTGGTGCTCCGGCACCTAGATCAATTAGGACTACAGGTCAACAGAGAGAAGAGCATGCTCTCCCCCGTGCAGAGCATCCTCTATCTTGGTATGGAACTCAAATCTGTCACCATGACAGCGCGACTGTCCGCAGTACACGCCCAGTCGGTGTTGAACTGCCTGGATCATTTCACGCAGTCGGCGGTTCCCCTGAAACTATTTCAGAGGCTCCTGGGACACATGGCATCCTCTGCGGTGGTGATACCCCTCGGGTTCGCTCGCTGCCGACGCACCCTAACCCCGTGGTCTTCCATGACCTTCCTTCGGGCAGGGGTAACCCAAGGGCAGGTTACGAGGCATGTCGTGGTGACAACAGACGCCTCCCTGCAGGGTTGGGGTGCAGTGTGCAACGGGCACACAGTGTCGGGACTTTGGACGGGCCCCCGCCTGCGCTGGCATATCAATTGCCTAGAGTTGTGGGCTCTGCTACTTGCACTGAAGAGGCTGCAGCCTCTCGTGCAGGGCAAGCATGTGCTGGTCCAGTCAGACAGCACTACTGCAGTAGCGTATATCAATCGTCAGGGTGGCGTTCGCTCACTGCAGTTAACACGACTCGCCCGACGCCTCCTCCGGTGGAGTCAGCAGGTGACCCGCTCCCTGCGTGCCACAATTATCCCAGGCGACCTGAACCAGACAGCCGTTGCGCTCTCTCGTCAGTCGACGCCTCGCGGAGAGTGGCGACTCCACCCCCGCGCAGTCCAGCTCATTTGGGTGCAGTTCGGGCAGGCCCAGGTAGACCTGTTCCCCTCCCTCGAAACCACCCATTGCCTGCTTTTGTACTCTCTGACTGAGGGACCCCTCGGCACGGATGCCCTAGCGCACAGCTAGCTGCGGGACAAGCGGAAGTACACCTTCCCCCCAGTGAGCCTCATTGCGCAGACCCTGTGCAAGGTCAGGGAAGAGGGGCAGCAAGTGTTACTCATTGCGCCACACTGGCCCAACCGGACTTGGTTCTCGGAGCTAATGCTCTTGACGACAGCTCCCCCCTGGCCGATTCCCCTGATGAAGGACCTGCTTTCCCAGGGGAAGGGCACGGACCTCTGGAACCTCCATGTATGGCCTCTGGACGGGACAAGGAGATCCTGAGTGGTCTGCCCCCAGCGGTGGTAGAACCATTTGGCATGCAAGGGCACCAGCCTCTAGGCGACTTTACGCCTACAAGTGGCGCCTCTTCTTGACCTGGTGTGCTTCTCGAGGAGAAGACCCACGGAGTTGTGCGATCGGGTCCGTGCTGTCCTTCTTACAAGAGAGACTCGAGACTAACCTCTCCCCCTCCACACTGAAAGTGTATGTAGCCGCCATTGCCGCTCATCACAACTCAGTTGCTGGGAAGTCTCTAGGGCAGCACGACCTGGTCATTAGGTTCCTAGGGGCGCTAGGAGATAGAATCCGCCTCGTCCGCGCTCCATACCCTCTTGGGACCTGGATGTAGCCCTGACAGGTCTCACCAGGCCCCCCTTCGAGCCCCTAGGGGATGCCGCTCTTCCTCATCTCACGATGAAGACGGTTCTCCTTATGGCGCTCGCCTCAAGAGGGTAGGGGACCTACAGGCATTCTCCGTGTCCCCTGACTGCCTAGAGTTTGGACCCAGGGATTCTCACGTTATCCTGAGACCTCGGCCCGTCTACGTGCCCAAGGTTCCCACCGCTCCTTTTCGGGACCAGGTGGTGAACTTACAGGCGCTCCCCACTGGGGAGGAAGACCCAACCCCGTCCGTGTTGTGTCCAGTACGCGCGCTGCGCCTTACTTAGACTGCACGCAGAGCCACAGAGCTCTGAGCAGCTCTTTGTCTGTTTTGGAGATCAGCAGGGAGGGCTGTCTCAAACAGAGATTGGCGAGGCGCCTCTCTGGCAGACATCTGCAGAGCTGCGGGTTGGGCTACACCCATCACCTTCGCGAGGTCCTACAACCTCCGCGTAAAACCGGTATCGGCTCGAGTCTTGCAGTCAGGCAAGACTGGCGGCCGGTAGGGTGTACGCCTAGGACAGTACCTTCCCCCTTTCTCCTAAGGGGGTCAGCATACTAACTAGCCTCCCTTCTTCCCCCACTGGGTGAAGAACAGGCACTCCATCCGTCATTAGCAAGCACCTCCTGCGGGCGGGTTGGGCAGAGCAGCCCTGCCCCTTAGGCCGGGTATCTCCAGAGTTATTCGCAACATAGCTCTAACCGGACCTAGTGCTACCAGACGTTGCAACCCCCCAGTAGGGCGGTTCCGTCTGATGTATCCTCATGCTGGTTCCCACCTTGGTAACCCATGACCTCCCCAGGTGGACCTCCACCTCGCGGTTTACTCTTCAGCTGCACTTTCTTCCCATGAGTTCTCCCCCATCGGTGAGACCATGTTGGTATCTCCACTAGACTCCTCCCTGCGGTAGGAAGTGGTCTCTGTAGCGCATCCCCCACTTGAGGAAGTAGCGCTTACCCAGTGGCCTTACGGTTCCGGGCGGCTTCTCGCTGTTAGAGAAACAAGGCCGCCGCCTGTGAGGCCGAAGGTAGGGGCCTTCCCACCTTTCAAGAAAGCTCTGGGACCCTACCTACCCACTGGTAGGTTACAATTTCGCGGTAGCGCTCACGGCTGACACGCCCAGGCCAGTCACCGTCGCTTCGTTGAGATTGTGACAGGGCACAGTGTTATGGCGTTTTCCATTGGAACCCATCTGTCGGTTCGAGCGACATAGCTAGTCGAGAGACGACAGAAGGGAAGGTCTCGGTTTGTTATGTACATTCGTTTCTGATTCAGGAGGCTGCAATGTTCGAGAGGTCGTCGGAAGGGAGTGGGGGAACTTGGGCACGTAGCCGGGCCGTGGTCTCAGGATAACGTGAGAGTCTCCAGGCCGAATTCTAGGCAACCCGAGGGACACAGAGAATGCTTGTAGGTCCCCTACCCTCTTGAAGGAGGCGAGCGCTACAGGAGGGCCGTCTTATCGCAGGCGAGAAAGATCGGCCTCTCCTAGGGGCTCGAAGGGGGGCCTCTGGAGGCCCTCAGGACCACTTCGAGGTCCCAAGAGGGTACGGGGCGCGGGCGAGGCGGATTCAACCGCCTCGCGCCCCTCAGGAACCTGGTGACCAGGTCGTGCTGCCCTAGAGACTTACCAGCAACTGGGTCGTGATGTGCGGCTATAGCGGCAACATACACTTTCAGTGTGGAAGGGGAGAGGTTTTTCTCAAGTCTCTCCTGGAGAAAGGACAGTACGTACCTGATCGAGCATCTCTGCGGGTCTTCTCCGTGAGAAGAGCACCAAGACGAGAAGATGCGCCACTTGAAGGCATACAGTCTCCTAGTGGCCGGAGCCCTAGCCTGTATGAGGGTCTCTACCACCGCCGGGGGTAGGTCGCTCAGGATCTCCTCGTCCCGTCCAGGGGCCAGACATGGAGGCTCCAGAGGTCTGGCCTGGGATGCCAAAACGTGCCCTTCCCCTGAGAAAGGAGGTCCTTCCTCAAGGGAATCGGCCAGGGGGGAGTTGTTGTCAGGCTCACCAGCTCTGAGAACCAAGTCCGGTTGGGCCAATAGGGTGCAACTAGTAGCACTTGATGCTCCTCTTCCCTGACCTTGCACAAGGTCTGTGCAATGAGGCTCACTGGGGGGAAGGTGTACTTCCTCTTGTCCCGCGGCCAGCTGTGCGCAGGGGCATCCGTACCGAGGGGACCGTCGGATAGGGAGTACCAAAGCAGACAATGGGTGGAGTCCGGGGAGGCAAACAGGTCCACCTGTGCCCGACCGAACTGCTCCCATATGAGATGAACCACGTGAGGGTGGAGTCGCCACTCTCCGCGAGGTGACCACTGACGAGAGAAGCCTGTCTGCTGTCTGGTTCAGGTCGCCCGGGATGTGTATGGCTCGCAGGGAGCTGATCATCTGCTGACTCCACAGGAGGAGGCGTCGGGCGAGTCGTGTTAGCTGCCGTGATCGAATACCACCCTGGTGGTTGATATACGCCACGGCAGCTGTGCTGTCCGACCGGACCAGCACGTGCCTGCCCTGCACGAAGGGTTGGAAAATCTTCAGCGCAAGTAGCACAGCCCACAACTCTAGGCAGTTGATGTGCCATCGCAGGCGGGGGCCCGTCCACCGCCCCGCTACTGCGTGCCCGTTGCACACAGCACCCCAGCTCTGAAGGGAGGCATCCGTCGTTACCACGACGTGTCATGATACCTGCCCTAGGGGGACCCCCTCCCGTAAGAAGGCCATCGACGACAAAGGGGTCAGGGTGCGCCGACAGAAGGACGTGATGACCATACGCCTGCTGCCGGTGAGCCACGCTCTCCAAGGAACTCGACTCTGCAGCCAGTATTGGAGCGGTCACATGTGCATCAACCCGAGGGGGACCACCCCCACCGAGGATGCCATGTGCCCCAGGAGCCTCTGAAAATGTTTCAGGGAGACCGCCGGCTGCCTGAAAACCTTCAGGCAGCGTAACACTGACCGGGCACGCTCTGTAGTCAGTCGTGCTGTCATGGAGACAGAGTCGAGTTCCATACCGAGAAAGGAGATGCTCTGCGCTGGGGAGAGCTTGCTCTTTTCCCAGTTGACCTGTAGCCCCAACCGATCTAGGTGCCGGAGCACCAGGTCCCTGTGTGTACACAACAGATCTCGCGAGTGAGCCAAGACGAGCCAGTCGTCGAGATAGTTGAGTACCCGCACACCTTCTTCCTTGAGGGGAAGAAGGGCGGCCTCCACGACCTTCGTAAAGACACGTGGAGACAGGGACAGACAAAAGGGGAGGACCCTGTACTGATATGCCTGTCCCTCGAACTCGAACCGCAGGAACGGCCGGTGTCGAGGGAGGATCGAGACATGAAAGTACGCATCCTTCAGGTCGATTGCCATGAACCAGTCCTGACGCCTGACTGACACCAGGATGCGCTTCTGCGTGACCATCCTGAAAGGCAGCTTGTGTAGGTGCCTGTTCAGAACACGCAAATCCAAGATAGGGCGCAACCCCCCGCCTTTCTTGGGGACAATGAAGTACGGGCTGTAGAACCCGCTGAACATCTCGGCCAGTGGGACAGGCTCGATCGCTCCCTTCACCAGAAGGGAGGCGACCTCCGCCCGAAGCACGGGGGCATCCCTGCCTCTGACTGAGGTAAAGAGGACGCCCCGGAACTTGGGCGGACGTTTCGCAAACTGAATCGCGTAGCCGAGACGGATCGTCTTCCTCAGCCAACCTGACAGTCTGGGAAGCTGAGACCAGGCACCCAGAAACTGTGACAGGGGGACTAGAGGTTTGATCTGCTTCATCGTCCCCCCGGAGGGTGGTTCGATGGCTAGCAGTACGGATTCCTTGCCGAGGGAGGACCCCCGGGGAGGAGATCGGCTCTGCTGTTTTTCCTGCCTGGCGATTGTCTGGCTCGACGCACTGTCTGTCTGAGAGTGCTGAAGGCCAGTGTTTATACTCGACATTGCGCTTCGCCATGACGCAACGTCGAGTTGCCGTCCACCGTCGACCAGAGGGTGGGAACGGCTGTGACAACCCAGAGAGAGAGGAAACTCTTTTCGTGAGGAAGTGGGCGCTGGCCCCCCGGGGGGACCAGCTGATGGAAGGACGGGGCAGGAACCGTCCCTCTCCGATCCAGCGATGTGGTGGCTGGAATCGGGCCCGATGGTAGTCTCAATCTCCCTGGGGTCTCTCCGTCAGGGCCGCTTCTGCTTCCGCGACGGCTGCTGACGGGGAGGCGGTTTCCTCTTCGACGTCCTTCTCCGGGAGGCAGCCTGAGAAGGGGGCACTGGAGCCGGATCCGGAGTCGAAGAGGTCCGGGGCTGCCGGGAAGCAGACGCCGCTCGGGATCTCGGAGGCCTGACGACGGCCGAGTCACGGCGGGGCAAGATGTGCTTGATAGCCTCCGTCTGCTTCTTCACCGTTGAGAACTGCTGAGAGAAATCCTCAACGGTGTCACCAAACAGCCCTCCCTGCGAGATGGGGGCGTCGAGAAAGCGAACCTTCTCAGCGTCCCGCATCTGCGCAAGGTTGAGCCAGAGGTGCCTCTCTTGGACCACCATGGTGGACATCGCCCGACCCAAGGCCCGTGCCGTCACCTTAGTCGCCCGTAGAGCGAGATCGGTGGCGGTACGGAGTTCCTGCATAACCGTTGGGTCGGTCTTACCCTCGTGGAGCTCCTTCAACGCCTTGGCCTGGTGGACCTGCAGGATGGCCATGGCGTGGAGGGAGGAGGCGGCCTGACCCGCAGCCATGTAAGCCTTCGACACCAGCGATGCCGAAAACTTACACGCCTTGGATGGGAGTCTAGGCCGAGCCCTCCAGGTGGCCGCTGTCTGCGGGCATAGGTGCACCGCGACAGCACGCTCCACCTGGGGGATCTCGACATAGCCCCTGGCCGCCCCACCATCGAGGGAAGTAAGGGCGACTGAGCCTTTCTGACTGGAACGAGCCGTGAGGGGCGCGTTCCAAGTCTTACTCAGCTCCTCATGTACCTCCGGGAAATACGGGACCGGCGCTGGGCGCGGCTTGGAGCCGCGCTCAGACCCCAGGTACCACGTATCCAACCGCGAGCGCTGGGGTAAAGGCGGTGCTGTGCACTGCAGCCCAATGCTCGCGGCGGCCCGGAAGAGCATGGTTGACATCTCAACGTCCGCCTCTTCCTGGGCTCGTCCCCCCGGGGGAGGGAGCTCCGAGGAATCGTCGGGGTCGGATGCCAAGAGGTCGCCCTCCGATGCTGTGATCGACATCTCATCTTCGTCACGCACTCCCGAGTACGTGGCGGAGGAACAAGACGGGGTAGGACCGTCTCTTAAGGGATGGTCAGACAAGCGAGACGGGGCGTGAACGGTCCGTGAGCCTGTGGCTGGCGGTCTAACGTTCACGGTGATCCCCATATCACCCCCGGTGTTAACCGAAACGGGCGGCAGGGCCGTAGTCACTGCCGTCACGGATCGGGTAACAGACGAGGTGGTGGCTTTACCCATAAAGAATACAGCCACCCGTGACCGCAACGTCTGGATAGGCATCTTCCCGCAGTGCGGGCAAGATGTATCCACGAAGGCTGCCTCAGCGTGCTGGAGACCCAAACACGTGAGACAGACATCGTGTCCATCCCCTTCCTCAATGAGCGCGTCGCACCCAAGAGAACAGCGGGACATGCCACGCTGGAGAAATTTACTCTTTTAGAAAAAAAGTGCTCAGGCACTTCTGGAACTGCCGAGACGCCCAGGGGAAAGTCGCTGCAGGAAGGGACCGTCCGCTGCACCACGTCGTAGATTCCAGCAGGAGATCAGCGAAGATCTGGAAGATCAGCGAAGACCTGGAGCTGCTCATCAGATGCGTAGGCTCTGAAGAACAAAAGGTGAATGAATGAGCACGCCGGCTTCCCTCTTATACCCGGACATCCGGGGAGGAGCCAGGCATGCAAATTTCATTCGCCATTTTCATTGGCCTTTTCTAAATACTCAGAAGATGATAGGTTCTCAAGACAAACCCCATTCTGTCGGTTCGACACAACGTCGAGAGACCGACAGAAAGGGAACCAAGGTTACAAACGTAACCGAGACGTTTTCTTTTTGACTTTTCTTACATCAACTCTCAATGGTCTGAGTCTTGCCTTTGCTCCCTGAAATTCATCAGAATCTGTGTCTGTGTCATAATCAGTGTCACAGAATTTAAGGATTTTCCGTTCTCTAACAGAATAAGGTTTTTGCTTCTCTTTCTCCTTTTTACCCTGTTCAAGCTGATCTTCTAACTCCTTGCACCTGTCCGGTAGAGTTTTTATTTCTACGGTCATAACTTCCTTCTCTTTGTTACAGTTTTCAACCTGGGATTTTAAATCATCACCCCGATCTTGTACTCCGCTCAGCTTGCTTTCCATAACATCTTTCTCCCTGTTATGGTTATCTTTGCCTATGTTCATTTCCCATTTCCTGCATTTAGACAAAGTAACAAGAGTCCAAGGAACCTGCCTTGAATCTTTTTTTCTCATTCTCTATTTTTTTTCCATACTGTCCAAATATCATTAGGCTCCCAAATGCCACCTTTCTGAGCTTTGACCTTAAACAGTATGGATACTGTCCCGCAAGTTGTATCTCCTATGGGGACAGTAACAGCCGTGCCAAAGGGACTATGGTGTGTAGAGAGAGAGACTGAGGGAGAAAATGAACTAGGACAGATCCCATTGTCACACTGTAAGGAGGCGTGGAATACCTTGACGGCTGGAGGATGCTGTTTAAATTGCCTATTGGCATACATGGATGGAAATCTGTCATGGCTCTGCTTCATTTAGTCATGTTTTTCTTGGTCCCCATCGCGCGTCTTTTGTTTTGCCCTGTTTTGTGTTATTAAAGTCTTGTCTGTTAAGCCCTCGTCTCCCTTGCCTGCCTGCATCTGGGTTCTTCCCTAGTGTTTTCATGACAGAAATCCACAGATGAATAAAATTCAGTGTAAAGGCCAAGATGGGTTAGGATTGGGTATGATGAACACACAGTTAACTTGGAGACGAGCTAATTACACAGCCAAAAATTATTGCTTGGAATAGGTAGGCCAAATATTCACAGCCACCCGCTCGTGCCTTCAGACAAAGGCACAAGAATATCAGCCGATTGGTGGTGGTTGTGTGGACATAGAGTGTACACAGCGCTACCAAGAAATTGGACAGGAAGGTGTGCTTTGGTAGAACCAGCAAACACAATAATAATAGTTGGAAGTCAATCAAAATTGAGCAGAATGAAAAGAGAGTTGGCTGATAGAGGTAAAACACCAGCCATTGCTAGATCAAACCCAATGCCTAATGAGCATAGATTATGGACAGGATGGGAAAACATTTTGGGAATCGATTTTCCATGTGTTGGGGTATCTGGTTTACAAATTGAGGTTGAAATAACCAGATATGAATTGATTAAATGTATGAATGACAACACTAGAATATTTGATCACATAAAAGAAGAACTGAGAGGTTTGAGATTAATGACATTACAAAATAGACTGGTACTAGACCAGCTAACAGCCTCTCAAGGTGGTGTATGGTGTTAATATTGGCGATAGTTGTTGTACTTATGTTCCAGATAATGATGCGGATGGGCATTTGATTGACCAAGGAATTAAGAACATCACCAGAGCAGTTGCTGAGATGACCAGCCGAGAGAGGAATGGAGAGGAATGGGACTGGAGTTTGAGTTTTTCCAGCCTGTTCAGTAAAATCGAACATTGGCTGATTTTAATCATTATAATTATTTCATGCATTCTGGTATTGCTTTGCTTATGGCCTTGTATTATGGCTATGATTCGCCGTGCATTAAAATCATCTATAAGTGTGATTATGAAAGGTTACCATGTTGCGCAGGCAAGACCAGGGGATAAGATGACCACAAATCCGGATGTATTGTAAGGACAGAGGTAAAACATCTGCTCCGACCGGTCGTGGTCCTTAGATTAGGAATTTTCTTTATTATTTAGCATTTTTACTTTTACTGTTTATCATGGATGCGGAAAATTAAATGGTAAGTCATAAATGACTTAAAGAGGGCAACTGTTAGATTTAATTTCTGCATAAATAAATAAAAGCCCACAAAATAAAGAATTGCGAAGTTGTTCAGCTCACTTTACATTGCTGGCTATAAAGTAGGAGGGTAGGAGGAAGAGATGCCTTCTGGCTATTCATGGGAGGAGGGGATACCTTCTAAGCTAAACATTCTTTGTCTGACCTGCTATACCTTATTTGGTCATTCTGTGAACCCCTGGACATATGAAACCTGCCAGATGTCTTTTGGCACCGTATATAAAGACTTGTAGTTTCTAAAATAAATCAGTTCAAAAGCTTGATGCCTCTCTGTGTCTTGTTTTTGTGCTCCCAGATCTGCAGAAGAATTCTCTCACAACATCCAACCTATTTATGATTTGATTTTACTGGTGATCCAAAACACAGAAAGAAATTAGGGTTCTAAGGAACCAGAAATTTAACACTTCTCTAAAAAATTCTCCAGGTGTCAACTCAACTACAGTACCATCGAGAAGGAGGCTCTCGCTCTGGTGTTGGCACTCAAACATTTTTAAGTTTACGTCGGTGGTAATTGTATGCCATTGGTAGTTTATACTGACCACAACCCTTTAATTTTTCTCTCTCGCATGCGCAACCTCAATCAGCGTTTGATGCGCTGGTCACTCTGTCTACAAGAATATAACTTGAACATCCAACACAAGAAAGGCTCTGAGATTGTGGTGGCGGATGCTCTGTCTAGAGCCTGTGATGCTCTTGGAGAATAAGATGTTGCTGTATATACTGTGTACAAGAAAGAGACATATTTACAATCTGTTGGTTGTAAATTTGGTGAAGGGGGTGTTACGTCCCAAGACATAATTGTTATTTATTTTGTTATATTTTTGAAGTAGTTAATGCTTCTGATACAGTGTATTCTTGGATGGAGTGTGTTGGTTTTTGTTTTGTCTCTCTCTTTCCTCTACTCAATGATAGGCTTAATGAAGGTCAGCTGGTCCTAATTGAAATCAACTTCTGCCTCTTCCGGATTGGCTGTTTGAGGAAGAGCTTGTGGATAAAGCTGGAAACCTTGTGTGGAGACGTGGCTTCTTTTTGACTTTGCTGCCTTCTGAGCGGTCTTCTCCTGTTCCAGACAGTAGCATGTGTGATAGCTGTTGCCTGTTTGTGTAGTTGTTGGTATACAGCTTAAACAGACTAACCCACTTACTAGTGGGTTAAATAACAACTGGAGACATAAGCAGAAGCTTTATTATACTGTAGTTTTTCTTGGAGCAGTAGGGAGGTGGATGCCTTTTTTCTTTAAAGTTCATGTTTTCTCCTGTTTTTTTGTCATAAAGGGAGCAAGGTAAGACTATTTCTTTGTTTTTGAGTTTTGTCCATCTAGTAACCAGGGAAGGGCAAGCTGTACTCCCATTAAGAATAAG
Organism: Triplophysa rosa; assembly: GCF_024868665.1. Classification (NCBI taxonomy): domain Eukaryota; kingdom Metazoa; phylum Chordata; class Actinopteri; order Cypriniformes; family Nemacheilidae; genus Triplophysa; species Triplophysa rosa. Next base: position 161,900 of record NW_026634656.1, read on the forward strand.
ATTCCACTGATCACTTGTTGGTTCTTTTGCCCCGGGTCGCCCTCCATAACAGCCCTCCATTTTCCTCCCGCCTTTCCTTGTCAATCTTTCAGCGTCTTCTCTTACAGAATAAGTGTCCAAACAATCAAGCCACCGTTTTAAATTACAAACACATCTGCATGTGACTTTTTCGGAGTGCTGCCATACAGCGGACAGCAACTAGCGCTCCTGCTTGCCTACCTGTTAATTGTTGATTTTTTTGCTTGTTAGACAATAACACCTCTCGAATAAATACCCTTATTATGACCTCCCTTACCCCTAGACCGGTGGAGGCTCGTAACGGGGACCACAGGTCAGCTGAGAAAAGAGCAAGCTCTCCCCTGTGCAGAGCATCCTCTTTCTCGGTATGGAACTCGACTCCGTCCCCATGACAGCGTGACTGACTCAGAGCGCGGTCAGTCAGTGTTCAACTTCCTGAAGCACTTCAGGCAGTCAGTGGTCCCCCTGAAACAATCCAGAGGCTCCTGGGCACATGGCATCCTCGGTGGGGGTGGTCCCCCTCGGGTTGATGCACATGCGACCGCCCCAACACTGGCTACAGAGTCGGGTTCCCTGGAGATCGTGGCACACCGGCAGCAGGCGTATGGTCTTCACGCCTCTCTGCTGACGCACCACAACCCCCTGGTCTTCAATGACCTTTTTGGTGGACAGGATCCCCCTAGGGTAGCGAGGCACGTCGTGTGACGACGGTTGCCTCCCTGAAGGGGTGGGGTGTCGTGTGCAACGGGCACGCAGTGTCGGGGCGGTGGACGAGCCCCCGCCTGCATTGGCATATTAACTGCCTAGAGTTGTTGGCTGTGCTACTTGCACTGAAGAGGTTGCAGCCTCTCGTGCAGGGCGAGCACGTGCTGGTCCGGTCAGACAGCACAACTGCCGTGGCGTATATCAATCGACAGGGTGGCATTCGCTCACGGCAGCTAACACAACTCGCCCGACGCCTCCTCCTGTGGAGTCAGCAGGTGATCAGTTCCCAGCAAGCCACACATATTCCAGGCGACCTGAACCAGACAGCCGACGTGCTCTCTAGTCAGTCGACGCCTCGCGGAGTGTGGCGACTCCATCCCCGCGCAGTCCGGCTCATATGGGAGCAGTTTGGTCAGGCACAGGGGGACCTGTTGCCTCCCCGGACTGCTCCCATTTCCCGCTTTGGTACTCCCTGACCGAGGGACCCCTCGGCACAGATACCTTAGCGCACAGCTGGCCGCGGGGTAAGCGGAAGTATTCCTTCCCCCCAGTGAGCCTCATTGCACAGGTCTTGTGCAAGGCCAGGGAAGAGACGCATCAAGTGGTACTAGTTGCGCCCTATTGGCCCAACCGGACTTAGTTCTCGGAGCTAAGGCTCTTGACAACAACTCCCCCCTGGCCGATCCCCCTGGCGAAGGATAGTGCTATATAGAACCTCAGTGGTGCTATAAAGAACCCTTTCATTATCAGAAAACAGGAGTGGTTTTAATTGAGGTATTTTTATTAATTCATTCATTTAGTTTTTTATGGATTTTATCATTTTATATTTCCGTTTTACTGTATAAAAACAACAAGTAAGAAATGTAAATCAAGTAATACTTTTATTTCCTTCTAGTCACATCATTAAATGTCATGGAACATTCATTATATTTGTACATATTAATACCTTTCACAATTTTGCATTGTTGCAAAGCAGCTTTTCAGAAAAAAAACATATTAGCCCCAAACAGAGACAAAGGAAAAAATAAAGAAATACGTTTTAGTCCATTTTAGCACAAAAGCATTAGAAATGTATCAACAAAAAATTATAGAAATAAAAGTATATATATAACCAAGAAAATTATAAAATTACATGATTACAATTTAAATTTAACTGATCAGCAAGATTATACAGCAAGCAGTGCAGCCAAGAAGTCATCTTGTACAATCACAATCTTGTACAAGAATACACAAAACTTAATTTCCAAAATTATTTTAACTGTAAATTGCTATCGTTTTAATGTGGAAAGGATGTCAACTATATTGTGAAAATCACATTAGAGAAATGTGCTAGAAAAAACGACTTTGTTAACCTAACCAACACTGGCCTGTAGTAAATCACAACAATCAAGCATGACTGTTCATAGTTCTATATTAGAAAGGGTTTAAATAATTAAAATAGAGATTTTCCCAGTTCACAGGTATTACAGTGAAACTTGGAATTGAGAAAATTTTGTGTGATATTCAGGGCACCTCTGACATGGGACATAATCCAAAATAAAGTACGATCATTATTTAAAGGATACAAATGTCTCGCACAAGCTTTTAATAGCTTATTTTTTATTTTGAGCCGATCACAACTAGACATTAAACATTGAACTGTTTTGTAACCCTCTGTTAAATGATTATTAAATATTTCTGTGAAAATAGACTTTTCTCAAATAAATCATTTGTTGAGTTGTCATAAGGTTCCCTTTCTGTCGGTCTCTCGACGTTGTGTCGAACCGACAGAATGGGGTTTGTCTTGAGAACCTATCATCTTCTGAGTATTTAGAATGCCGGACTCTGCATGCTCATTCATTCAGCTTTGAGCAGCCGTTTGAGTTGTTTGTTTCGGAGGTCAGCAGGAGGGCTGTCTCCAAACAGAGGCTGGCGCACTGGATCGTGGATGCCCTCGTTAGGGCATACCGATCTCATTTCGCCCCTGCCCGTTGGGGGTGACACACCCCTCATGGGCACTGGCTCAGGGCGCCTCACTGGCAGACATCTGCAGAGCTGCGGGTTGGGCTATGCCTAACAACTCCGTGAGGTTCTAATACCTACGCGCGGAACCGGTGTCAGCCTGCATCCTGGCAAGGTGTGGGACCGGCAGCCGGTAGGGCGTACGCCTGCGGAATCCCTTCCCCCTCCGGGGGGAGCAGTGGCGATCCCGCCTCACTTCTTTCCCCTCGGGTAAAGAACAGGCATTCCATCCATCACTAAGCACCCTTCCAGGGACAGGCTGGGCAGAGCAGCCCTGCCCCCTTAGGCCGGGGAACAGTTGAGTTATCCCACATAGCTCTAACCGGACCTAGTGCTCCAGACGTGGTAACACCCCCTCCGTGGGCTGTTCCGTCTGATGTATCCTCATGAATGGTTCCCACCTTGGCAACCCATGACCTCCCCAGGTGGACTCCCACCTTGCGGTTAACTCCTGTCCGCACTTTCTTCCCATGAGTTCTCCCCTGATGGTGAGACCATGTGGTGTCTCCACTAATTCCTCCCTACGGTAGGTAGTGGCCTCTGCAGCGTTTTTCCCCCAGGGGGAGATAATGCTTACCCAGTGGCCCGTACGGTGCCGGGCGGCTTCTCGCCATTTAGAGAATTAGGCCTCCGCCCGTGACGGCCGGCGTTAGGGGGCTTCCCAACTTTTTGTGGAAAGCTCTGGGTCCCCCTTCCTCTCCACTGGAAGGTCATAATTTCGCGCTAGCGTGTTCGTCTGACTCGCCCAGGCCAGTCAACGTCGCTCCGCAGAGATTGTGACGCGGCTCAGTGCTGTGGCGTTTTCCATAGGAACCCCATTCTGTCGGTTCGACACAACGTCGAGAGACCGACAGAAAGGGAACGTCTTGGTTACGGATGTAACCTCGGTTCCCTGATGGAGGGAACGAGACGTTGTGTCCCTCATGCCACAACACTGGCCGCCCACCCCAGCGGTCGGGGGAGGATGCTTTAGGCTCCTCAGACCAACAGGTGAATGAATGAGCACGCCGGCTTCCCTCTTATACCCGGACATCCGGGGAGGAGCCCGGCATGCAAATTTCATTCGCCAATTTTCATTGGACTTTTCTAAATACTCAGAAGATGATAGGTTCTCAAGACAAACCCCATTCTGTCAGTTCGACACAACGTCTCGTTCCCTCCATCAGGGAACCGAGGTTACATCCGTAACCAAGACGTTTTGTTTGCAAGAGAAGTGGGCATCAGTTGGTGCAGCCTACAAGCGACAAAACCATGTTCCTTATCCTCCCTTTGCCAACTTCGTAGACTTTATTAGCCAGGAGGCAAGCATTGGAAATGATCCAAGCTTC
>NW_026634657.1:0-1342 GCF_024868665.1 Triplophysa rosa
GAGTCGGACTCGTGACCAGAAGGTTGCCGGTGGGTAACAACTGAGGTGCCGGCCCAGGGCCGGCGGGTAACAACTGAGGTGCCCTTGAGCAAGGCACCTTACCCCTACTTGCTCCCCGGGCGCTGCAGTGATAGCTGCCCACTGCTCCGGGGGTACGTGTGTTCACCACTTGCTGTGCGTGTGTTCACTACTCTCTGGATGGGTTAAATGCAGAGGTCACATTTCGTTGCCTTGTACTTGTACATGTGCAATGACAATAAAGTTGAATCTAATCTAAAAAAAAAAAAAAAAAATCTACTAAACATGCAGTCAAGGACATTTTGTAGTATTGACACATTTAAAAAACACCACTGTATTGCATTTAGAAAATCATTAAGTTAAGAGCTGCATTGGTTTTCGAATTCAACAGGACTAAATGCAACACCTTCATGACTAAACGGGTTTTTATTAAATGTTTAAATTGCATTAGTGAAATGTATTTCTCACAGATTGCTGTTTATTGTCCCAGCTGACTCCAATACAGGACCTTGCGGTTTATATTGTGGTGTACAATACATAAAGTCCTTAAAGGGATAGTTGGTTCACCCAAAAATAACAATTCTGTCATGAATTACTCATCCTCAAGTTATTCCAAACCTGTATGCATTTATTTGTTCTGCTGAACACAAAGAAAGATATTTGGAAGAATGTTAGCAACTGAGATTTCTGGGGCACCACTGACTAGCATTGAAATGCTTGTCAAAGGTGCCCCAGAAATGTTTGTTTTCCGAAATTATTCAAACTATCTTATTTTGTGTTCAACAGAAAAAAATACAATAATTATTTCTACTATGGTAGTCAATGGTGCCCCAGAAATCTCAGTTGCTAACATTCTTCAACCAAACAAAGAAATGTATACAGGTTTGGAACAACTCGAGGGTGAGTAATTCATGACAGAATTTTCATTCTTGGGTGAAATATCCCATTAACCTGCTATGAAGGGTTGCCAAATCGGCCCTCGTCAAGCTGTTAACACTTATTGGCTACGTGTGACGTCCTCCTGTTTTCTGGTCTAAAGGTGACAGGTCATTCAAACACACCTGAGTAAACATCTGTTTACAAGATTTGGTGTTTAATCTGATTAACCTAGATTATAAAGCCTGACTTGTAAACAGTATTAAAGTTTTAATGTAATTTTACAACAACAACACAAATAAAATCAAGTACACTGGGCACACGATTTCATTTCATTCATCAAATGCCTTAGAAATTAGATGTGAAAAAAGTGCATAAGACATTTTTATTCTAACCCAAAGCCTCGCCTCTCTCTCTCTCTCTCTCTCTCTCTCTCTCTCTCTCTCTC
>NW_026634657.1:2537-4702 GCF_024868665.1 Triplophysa rosa
TAAAAGAATTCAGTGTATTCAGTGACAATAAACTTTATTTACTATAAGAATAAATTATACAAAATATATAAAAATACAGTATATACACAATTAAATAACATTTTGGTTTTAAAGAACACTCATTTATTATAGCAAAGTAGAAAAACATTTTGAACATGTATTGCATTTTGGAATTCAATACAAGCATTTACAATCATTCATATACATACATATATATATATATATATATATATATATATATTCAAACTCATTGATTACCAGACTTATTTACAATGGCAAATAATTAGACATGTTTTCTTTTCATATTTCTGATGCATGTGCAGGCTATTGAGACATTGACTGGCTTTTCAACCCATATAATGTTGGTTCGTTCACAGCTCTGTCTGAATAACATGTTGACTGATTGCACAATTTGCACTGTTTTCGCATCAAATTTTGCACAGTCTGAATTCTCACATATAGCTTCATAATAATATTTGGGAATCCTCTCCGAATTTATTCGTCTTCTGTGGAGATGAGGTAAGAGTTCATGTTGTTATTAAAACAGAAAGGAATATTGTACACTTTCATAATTGAAAATCTGTATTGTTATTAGTGTAATATTGTAACATTAAGTTTCTAGAAATGCTTTTGGACCCCACTGTATGTTATTTGTCAGTCAATACAGAACATAATGCAGTGTTTTATAGTGCAATATTTTATACATGTGCAATAAATATTCTTTCATGGGATGATACAAAATACACACATTACATGTCACTAGTAACTTTAGTTCACCATCATTTACTTGCCCTCAAGTTGTTCCAAACCAATATACATTTCTATGTTCTGTTAAAGTAGTTCACTTCAAAATAAATCCCCATTGACTAGGAATATTAACTGTGTTAATTACTATGGAAAGTTAACGGGAGCTTATTTTTAAGTGAACTACTCAATATTTTGAAGAATGTGGGAAAACAAAAATTTCTGGGGCACCTTTGAGTCTTTGTATAGTTTTCCTGCTATGGTAGTCAATAGTGCCCCAGAACTGTTTGGTTACAAACATTCTTCCAAATATCTTCTTGGTGTTCAACGAAAAATGTATACGGGTTTGGAACAACTTGAGGGTAAGTAAATGATGACAGAATTTTCATATTTGGGTTAACAAAATATGGATTTCACTTACTCATATGTCCACGAGGGAACTGCATCATGTGAGATGTGTCTGTTCAATCCAGGGATATTCAAATGATTAAATTTTTCATTGTAACGATCTAAGACTGCTCGTTGTTGTTTATCGTTGCAAGGGTGGTTGCAGTCGGAGCAGTCCACATGAGGAGAAGGAAAACCGCAAACAGACACGACAACAGAAAGAGCCACCTGAATAAAGCAAAGCACCTGTTAGTGGGCACATTCATACTACTTATCAGTACAAGGCTATAATTTACAATTTTATCATATATTATGACACATTATATTTTGTGTCATTTGTTTAAACTCGACGGTTAAACTGCAATTCGGAGACAAAAGCCTATATTGAGCTTCTTGGACAGAGAATTCAATGTTGTTTCTACTATATGCAGATTTTTCATACTCACCAACAGCACGTGAATATTCATCCTTCAAAGCGTTCAGTGTTATCAGCCCAGAAACTTGTGCATCCACTGTCCCGCAAGAATACAGGTACGGTGTGCTTCCGAATGACATTTATACCTTTTAGAGCATGCTGTCAAAGGTTTTACAATGACGTAGGCCACCAACCTCTTTCCTACATGACAAATTTGCATGGAACAAACAGCGGTGGAGGGAATTCCTACTCTATTTTCCATAAAGATGCAGTTACCTGTGGCCATTCAGGTGTGGGCATGGACATTCTTTTTCTCTGGGTGTAGTGAGTGTGACACAATCACACACAACGAGCACATGAAAACAAAGCGCAAATGCAATGCGATGGTGACAGTGATGATGTAGGCCACAACACTGGGGTCTTAGAAATGCATAAAAAAGCAGATTGGATGTGTGTGATTTTTGTCTATCACAACTGAGGGATGTGTGGTGGGCTACTCTTGGTAAAAAAAATCCAGGGCCACTTTTTAGTCCGAACCGCCCCCGAGAAGAACCGTTAACTCGGAGAAGAACCTATTCAACAAATTGTTTATTTAATACAATCAATGTACAATAAAATT